>NW_019384369.1:102504-159123 GCF_000671375.1 Centruroides sculpturatus | reverse complement strand
GACCTGTTTTTTTTTTAACTCTTTCCACCCTGTGGGCACTAAGAGGGCCTCTTTTTGCAAGCCCATTATGGGTTCGGCCAGGCCCACAATGGGGCTGCCGGGTGGTGAGGGACGGGGCCCGACATATCTGAATGGACCACCCCCCGAAAAATTCCTGGGGATTCTTTGACCCGTCCGGATTCGAGCCCGGGTCCCCCAGAGCGGTAGGCTACCACCTTGACCGCTTGGCCATCCGTCCGCTAAACTCTTCTTGCCTTTATGTTTGCAAAATCTGCTATCAATTTTCTTGTATCCAAGCTGTCTAAGATTTCATATTCAATTGAAACTACAGCTAAATTACATAGTCTTTGCTGGTGCATTGTTGACCTTAAATAGTTTTTCTATAATTTTTAACTTTGAAAAAGACCTTTCACCAAATGCAACTGTAACCGGCAATGTAAGTAATATTCTTAGTGCTATTGCTATGTTCAGAAATGTTGAAATTAATTAAGTCATTAGTAAAAAGATATTGTAATAGGGTTTGTGGATCATTAGACTGGTTTTCTGGAAAATGCAACTTTAAAGTATGTCTGTTTCACTACTTGAATCGTCTTTAAGCTTCAGATTTAAATCCTAACCAAGTTAAAATATCATTAACTATACTTAGACCCATGTCAGAAGAATTATTAACAAAATAATTGCAATTTGATATGCGATAGAACTGTTCGAATGCGTACAAGTACAAACTGAGAAGGAAGCTCTGTGGGGATTCCGTATTTTCGCCAGTCATGTCAACTTCTGTCATAGAGCACAACTATGGATACTTGGCTTTCGAGCGCTAACGGATGGCTCAACCTGCCGACAGACGTTTCACATTGCATCTTAATTCTGATAAATGCCAATAGAGGCGCTGTTAACGCTATAATATAAATAAGAATATAGTAATTGCACGCCGGACGGAGTTTTTCTCCATGCAAAGACATTTCTTATGCTATAAGTAGGGTGGGTATTATGACAATATGACAATGACTTTATGACATTATGACAATGACTTTTAATATTATGTGACTGATCGCTCGATTTGCCGCCCCCTGGACGTGCACGCCTTGCACGCCTGCTTACGGCGGGCCTGAATGTTTGTAGTGTGGAATGAGGTCTAATATCTTCAAGTAATCTATGTATGCCACTTGCTGATTTCTGTATTGTTTTCATGCTTTTCATAGAAGGAATCTACAAAAACTGTTCTTCGCATCTCATGTGGTTTCTACAACAGTATTTTTGTTGTTCTATCAGAATGCTATGTTGTTCCATATGATATACAGTAGAGCGTCGTTTATCTGAATCAATTGGGGACTGAGGTTGTTCTGATAACTTATTTTTCGGATAACCGATTATGTACAAAAAAAATATCCCCTGGTAAAATTTTCCTCCGTTGCATGTCGCTTCATGTTGAATTTTCGTCGTTGTTAAGCCTAACATAAACTTTTTAAAATAATAATCGTGGTTATTGTATTGTTAAAAATTATTTCTTACAAACAAAATAAATATATTGAAAAATATAAAAACAAAAAAAATTATACTTTAGAAATTGATCTAGTATCAAAAACGTTCCGTTCAGCACAACACACAGTTCTCAGAAAAACACCACACAAAAGTGCCAGTGCTACCAGCTAAAACACACACACACCAACAAAAAAAAATATTGGAGTAGCCCAAGATATAGCTAAAGATTGCAGCGCCAAAGCACTAGCGAAAATTTAAATTTGTATACTGGAATGCTTTCAGTTAGCCGATGTTTCGGATAACCGACTTTCGGATAAATGACGCTCTACTGTATTTTGTTTATGACGCAGAAAGTGAATAATTTTTTACAGTATAAAAAGGCATGCAATTAGTCTTTGCTAGGGTTTTTTTTTTTGTTGTTATTTTTGGGTTTCATGTATGTGATACCCTGTGTAAAATATTTCTGCACATCTTATAGACCCACATGGGCAAATGAGGCTCTTGCTTAATTAAAGTGTTAATTTCTGCTTTTTATTATTATTTTTACGATTTTATTTCCACAATTTTGTGAAAATATGTTTATTAAAAAAATTCAAGATTTGTTTTATATAATATTTATATTATATAATAAAATCGCGGTACAGAACTGCAGTACAGAATAAAAAAGTACAGAACTGCGGCTCCCACACATTTTGCAAAACCTACATTTTGGCTCTTACTGATCTCTTGCTTGCCCACCCCTGTTATAGACAGTTGATTGTGTATAAAATATTTGGCTAGTTTCTGGTCAGGGATGTATATTTTTTGTACCAGAAATTGTGAATGTTTTCTAAATCAAGTGTTTTCTGTGTGTTCTTGTACTGCATTTGGAAGCCATGTATGTTTATTTCAACACAGGATATATCAATAAGCATGTTTTCTTCTCTCTCTCTGATCTAGTTTTATCCATTTATGTATATGATTATAGTTGAATCAAAGAGCAGACCAACAGTCTGCATTTGTATTTCTTTTGGTGCGCCATTGTGCTGTGATTGTGTGGTAGATTTAGTATGCAGTTGTCCGTAGGAAAGTATCTAAGTGTTTGAGAGTAATTTATTTTGTTGTTTTCATAGTGTACAAATTTTGTATTGTTTCAAGTCTTGGTAACATGGCAGTAAGTTTTCATTTGAGATTGTCAATGTATTCCTGTATGTGCAAATTGTGTTGTTCATGTTAAATGAATACACTGACCATTGTCTTTTGGCATTATACTACTTTAATTCAAACAAAAAGATATTTCATTAATGCCATCTTCAGACAATGAAGAATGTATTTAAAATACAAACAAAATTTGAATAAATAGTCAATATACTCCAAAAAAGACTTTGTAAATGAATTATACTTAATGATTTTTTAACAAATTTTCAAAACTTTTAGTTTAAATGCAAATGGAGATATGATGAAAAACAAGATTTTAAACTAATTAGAAAATTCTTGTGAATTCCACAATTCTGCATCTGTAGAATTTTCTAATTGGAATATAGCTGGTATTCCAACAAGGAAAGATTTTAAACATATAAAACAATGTAATTTAAGATATAATGTCTACATATAACAATGTTAAGATCCTGTAATAAGTCTACACTTGAAATCTCAGAACTATAGATGTTCCTTTTTAAAATGTTAAAAACTTAGTTTTTATTTTTAACAGTATCATGTATTCCATATTTAAAAAATAATTGTAACTTTTTACAGTTGCAATATGCAACCATTGAATATATATCTTATCTAAATCTTATCTCATCTGCTGAAAAGTTAAATAAAAACAAATGTTTTCAGCCTTAATTGAAAGAAAAAAACAAAATAGAACAACAAATGAAATAGAGCATTCCAAAATACAAAAATAATTAATAAAAGCATTTAAATATTTGAATTATATTTACACAGATGTGTAATTACAATAATAAAATAAAACTAAAATTAAATGAACTAATACATTATACATAAAAACAAAGAAAAAACTACAAAATGTAGAACATGAATGTAAATGTCCAAATTGATGATTATGGTATGTCAAAAAATATTTTTCAGGATGTAGAGATAAAATCCACATCCTCAGCTGATTTAAATATTTCTAGTAGATCCAATCCTTTCAACTTTGTCATGTTACTTGTAGATTGTATTAGCTGTGCATAATCTAGTCTAGCATCCATTTTTTGAATTAAAACATAAAAAGGCTTTTTATTGTTATTGGTATATCAATGCTCCTTTCGCATGCTTTATAATAAATGGTTTTTGGTTCCTATGTACTTTAAGTTACTGCCAAATTTGTTATTCTTAATTGGAATCATATATATACCTGAAACCTGCATTCTTTCTATTCTATTTTTGTCATTCCTTAATAATTTGTAGAGTAAGGGTTTCTACAGTAGCATATCCCTGTATTCATTACCTTTGCTATCTCCTCATATACTTTGGTTCGTGTTGTAACAGATAACATTAATGTAGCATTGAAGATCATTATGTCATGATTGCACACACCATTAAACCTATTTATATGCAAGTCCCCATGCTTATCCTACTGTATCAGATTATTTTGACTTCTAAAAGAAAGCCAAATGCTTTTATTTGAAATTAAAAAAAATGAATAAACAAATTATTTTAATTATAATCAATTTAAGCAAAAGACTACAGTTTACTGGATAGCATCAATAAAACTTCTAACTCAACAACCAAAAACACCAGCAAAACAAACACACATTTTCATCCATTTTTAAAGGTCATTGTCAGACTGAAGTTCTAATACAGAATCATACAATGAAAATGTTTTTGGTTTTCATCCTGCATTTCCATATTAGAACTCCATGGTTTTCAGTTATAGAGTTAAAAGTTTTACTGTTTAAGTAAGAACATATTTTCTAATTACATGTAAACTAAGCCCAACATGGAGTTACAAACAAGTGATACTGTCAGATTTTAATTGGACTATAATATGGCCATGTTATAGTGGTCCAATTACTATTTGGTGTTATTGTTTGTTTAGGCCAGTGATCCACCTTTTTTTGTGGGCTCAGTGGCTGAGTGGATAAAAAACTACTTATTGGTAAATATTGGTAGAAAGTTATGGGCTTGTATCTGAGCAATAGAGCTGGCTACAAAAGGTTTTCTGGGTTTACTTCTTCTGTCTAACATCTAAATAGGGACCAATTTCCTAGAATAAATTCTTCCTGGACAGATTGCCTTTTATTTTCAAATAGTTCTTAATAAAGAACTTTGTGAAAGTGTTTGGACAAGGTACCTTGTGTTCTTGAAATTAAATTTTATCTATTCAGTCCCTCAATCGTCCATCTTGATTGGTCTGTTTCTCATATAAGCTTTCTGATTGGTCACATACCTGTTTCCATGGGAAATTTGAGATAAACTTGGCTGTGGGAGTGATCTACATCAATGTTCAATTTGACACCAAATTCCAATATCAACCAGAAATGGTTGATCTTAGGACTTACACTGTTTATCAGTTCCTGTCATAGTATAACATTAAATGAAAATATTTGGTCTTTTTTTGGGGTTTTACTAGTTCAAACATTTTTTTAGCAGAAAATTTTAACAAGGGTTTGGACTTTGTCCAAAGCCTCACAAAATCACAAGTTTTATATATATATAATCAATTGGCATAAAAATTACATTGGTATATTATTATAATAATATGCTTAATAATAATAATTAATAAGTTTTTATATTATTATTAAATTAATTAACAATACAGTAATGAGTGTTCCATTTGTTAACAGACTTAACAGCATAAAACATTAATAATAATAATTAAACAATAATAAACAAAACTCCATGAGATTTAAGTTCAATTTAGTAGTTTTTGATCATATTTTAATTGATCTCATGTACCACCAGCTTATGACATTCCATAACTTGTTGACTACTTCCATATTATAATGGTATATCTATTTTGCATCTGTACATAATTTTATTTTTATTATATTTTATGTATTGCCTTAGTTCATAATCATTTGCATGGTCACAGTGCATTTCTTATTTTTTTTAACTACTTTGCTTCACAGATTACATTAATATTTACCATATACTGAATCAGCTTTGTCCTTACTAAAGTATACTAGAAGTCTTTTAAAAGTATGAGAAATAGCTATTCTGTTAAAAAAAAACTAGAAATTTTAGCTTGGCATAAAACCAATGGTAACTTACTGTATAAAACTTCCAGAATTCAAGATTAACAAGAAAGAACTACAAAAATGGATTGCTACTGAATTGCTAACTTCAACAATAATCAAGGCCAAGCAAAGAAGCAAAGCATTGGAAGAGGAAAGAAATCACTTTCAGAAGAGTTGGATGAAGAAGAATTGTTTGAATTCTTTGAGAAAATGATCTGAAAGAAATTGTTTCCAATGTTCTTATGTAAGTAAAAGCAAAATCGAGGAACAGATCAGCTTAAAAAGTTTCAAGGTGTTTGACTAGTTCATCATCAGAAGGAGAAAACAGTATGTCGTCATATGTGTCAACACATGAAGCCATAAAAGATATGAATATTTGGATGATAAAATTGAATCATTTTATCAAGTCATCAAAGCATTATAATATCTGAAAAATGCACCACACTATGGTGTGGTTTGACTGTCAGCAAGGAAGACAAACCTAAAAGATGATAATACCATTAGAATTACAAAAGCTGGATTTGCAAAAAAATGGGGATTCACTCTTGTACTTTATGATTGTCTTGTGTTTTCAAAGAGTTGTCTGGAAGGATTTCACCTAAAATTTTTGCATCTCTACACATTTTGAAAAATGTGTAGAGATGGTGTCAAGCCTGAATGTGTATATTATGACAGTGAAAAATATGCAGCAGTGGATCAGAAGGATTTGGAGTTAGAATGGCATACACAATTGCTCTGGAAAATTATGTTGTTATGTTTTGTTAAAATTCTTGGGAAAACAAAACTCTGTCCCAAATTATCCCATTTATATCATCTTCAATACTTTCACATATTAATCACTCAAAAGCAATTTAAAAGCAAAAAAGATTTTATAAATACATAAAATGTTAATTGAAAGTAATTGCAGACTTCAAGTCTTATTCCAATTTATTATTGCTTTCTACAACTACATAAATGAATAATTTATTTAATAATTATAAATACCCAGCCATTTTATCTTAGGCCATATAATATATTAATTTCCCCATACATATCCTGGAAAATGACATGAACAATAATTTAAATTACAGATTTTAAGTTTTTTTTAAATATTGTTGTTTTTTATCTTTATCCAATAATTTATCAATATAATCATATGTTGAAAATAAACATGAAATCTATGCAAAGTTTTCATCAATTTTCAAGAATATGTTCGCAACACTAGTATACTTATATTCACAAGCTAGCTTAGTTTCCTCTTTACATCTGAATACCTTAACAGCTATAATCACTAACCAAATCTCAAAATGAGATTAACATACTCTGAGGTTCAACCAATCTGAGTTTTGTATCATAATTTTGTATTCACCACATTTATTTGATTAAGGTTAACCAATTCTCATGAAGTTAAAGAATTTCTAGAATCAATTAATGTGTTGGTCAAAACATATTACAAGATTTTGCCATTTATTGGTATTTGCCATGCACAAATAAACATGTGCTTTGTTTAATAACCATAACTATTCTGGTATGGCAATTTTAGCAATTTCAATATGGAAAATTTTTAAAAATTACTACTTTATTAAATATTATTATTAAAACTGATTCAAAAATACAAGATCATCATAGTAAACAAAAAAAGCAAATGTCATAACTAATAATTAATGATGACTAACTCTGGTAATAGATTATTTTTGTTATTTTTAAAGGAAAGTGTATGATAGTTTCTTACATAAACAATTAACCAAATCTCTGTTTAATTTAGGGTCCTCAAAATGGTCAATAAGGCATTTTCAGGGGTTAATTCAATAAAAATTGTTGGTTTAATGGTTTTTTTTTAATTCTTTGACCTGTAGACACAAAGAGCTGTGCAATGGGTTATGTACTGTATATAAAAGTCTCATATATACATACTCAGGCCATGAAGATAAATGAAAATTTAAACTAAATTACAGTAGAGCGTCGTTTATCCGAATCAACTGGGGACTGGGGTGGTTCGGATAACTTATTTTTCGGATAATGAATCATGTACGAAAAAATATATTAATTTATCCCATGCTGAAATTGTTAAATTTTCGTCGATGTTAAGCCTAACGAAGACTATTGTATCATTAAAAATTATTTTTTTATTTTGTACAAACAAAATAAATATATTGAAAAATATAAAAACAATAAAAAATTATACTTCAGATGTTAATTTAGTATCAAAAACGTAAAATATTTGAGTAGCCCAAGAAATAGCCGAAGATTGCAGCGCCACAGCAATAGAAAAAATTTAAATTTGCCAACTGGAATGCTTTCGGATAAAAGACGTTTCGGATAACCAGCTTTCGGATAAATGACGCTCTACTGTAATTATTTATGTGAAAAATAATTTTAAATTAAAAACACTTTGTTCCAGAAATTATTATAAATTCTATTTTTAAGTTACTCCAAAAATTATTTTAAACTAAACACAATTTTTTGGGATATAATTTAAACTTAATTTAAAATTATTTTTTGAATAAATCAAACTAAATATTTAATTTGTTTAAGAAATGATTTAAACTGCTTTGTATTTTATACAAAAAAATAATTTTAGACTGTAGACATAGTTTATTCGTAAAACCTTGTTTGATTAATTTATCCATTTTGTTCTGCATTTCATATACTTGAAGATGTCCATTATATACAGATAAAAACATTAGTAAAAATTAGTAATTTGAAGTATGCTGGTATAGTAGGTGTCTTATATGTGTTTAAACGAAAGTTTTTTCAAACAACAAATTTATTCATTTTGATGCTGCATAGAAATGTGAAGGGAGAAATTGTCTTTTCCAAATTTTATTGAAATATCATTTATCATATATTTGTCTTTTGATGAAGAAAATTTATTTACTCATCTCATATCTGCATTTCCATAACCTTTAAACAGTTACTGCTGAATTTATTAAAATTAATTTTATTACTTTTCTATAGAAATAAAAAGAGTTATTTATATTGACAGTGTAACATTGAACAATCAACTATATGCCATTAAGTTACAAGGTCACATCTGACTGCAACAGACAAATTGTTTATTTTACAAAATTCCAATGTAAAAAAAAAATATATATATATATATAAATATGAATGTATATAAAAAGTACATCAGGTACTTTTTTGTTTGTTTGTTTCTTCAAAATGACTCTAATTTTCATTTTGATTTATTTTGAAAAAATGAGTCAAATTCAAAGCTCAGATTGATTATACAGCCAGCAGGTTGATAAATACTTAATAAAATAACCTTTAATTAAGCTACTATATATTATGGCAAATATTGCCATGGTACTGTACATAAACATTTGTGCTATTCTGAGATGAGACAAAGGTTATAAGATTATATACAGACATTATCTGGTAAAGTTTCTTACTTAGAGTTTATATTACACTAATGCCACGTGATTTCCAGTACAGCTTTAACAGATTATACAGTTGAAAAAATTTTTGAAGGTATAATTCATGAATCATCACTAAAAAAACAATAAATCAATGTTTATCTGAACATGACATTTATTTAATTTAAACAGCCTGTTTCGCAAATATATCTATTTCATGGAACAAGACATACTTAGATGTAACATGATTAGTCACACAGCATGATCACATGTATCTCTGATACAGTACAGCTTGCATAGCACCTGTCCATAATGCAAGCAACCATATCATATTATATGATAGACAAACTGGCAAAATACAAGACCAATTTCTCTCAATTTGGTAAACATTTAAATTTAATTAAAATGACTACATTCCAATGCATTCAGCCATTGAATTTCATGTTACGAAAGATAAAAATATCCAAAATATTAATTCCAAAATTATCAAGTGTTCTTATTTAAGTGATTTATTCTGTATAAAATCATATTTAACACTTTCTACATTACATTTAAATATTCTATATAATCTCAATAGCTTTTAGAAAAATTACAAATTTTGTTACTTTAACGAAATAGTGTTTATTCTCTTGATTTTAATGATGTTAAACTTATTATATTTAAATTTGTGATTTAATTTATCTTTCTCATAAATCATATTAATGCCATATATGAGCATGTCCTTAAATTCAATATTTTTTAAAAGTACCTTAAAAAAACAATATTAAAATATTGTCAATTATTCAGTTTAAACTGATTTTTACATCAAGTTCATCAATACTTTGATAAGTGTTGCACTTTTAGAAAAATAAAATATCAGTGATTTACTGTATTAGTGAATGTATGCTTTGAACAAATATATTATTGGCATATATATTTAAAATATACTGTTTTTTTATGTAGAATGCCATCATTTGAGTAACCATTAGTGATCATATTGGTATAAGATCTTTTTCATTCAATCCTAGATATTTTTTTATATTAGTACAATCATAACATAAAAGTTTGTTAAAATAATTCAGAAAAGTATAATTATACTACAAAAAATAGATGTGAAAGGTGACAAACAATTTTTTTATATATTCATAAAACTCATTATTATAATAAACAATGACAAACAATGTTTTCATTATATTTTGTTGATAATGATTGATATATCATCCTCATCTGTTAAATAGAGCAATAAATTAAATATCAATTTATAAACAGCTGCTTCCTTTTATTTTTATGTGTTATTCAATTAAAACATATCATTACCTATTTAACCCAAAAATAGTTATTAATAAATACATGAATCATTATTAATCTTGTTTTTAAAAATATCTCTAGCTTTATGTAAATGTAAAAGTGAATTGTACTTGTAAATAAAATACAGATCTACATAATTGCATGCTTTGTAATTAATGTAATTTACAATTTACATTTAATCTACAATATAATATATTTTTATAATTAAAATTAATTTTTAAAATTTATCTNAATAGTTACATAATATTGAAAGCTAATCATGAAAATGGTAAAATGGTAATTATGATGGAAGTTTCACATACGCAATGTATTCATATATTCCTACATGATCCTCAAAAATATCAAAAACTTCCAGTTAAAGACCAGTCAAGATTGCAAAGGACTGCTTTAATCTTAATACATTGAGTTCAAGAATGCACACTACTTGTGACAATATTACTGTAAGTATTATGTCAATTAACAATTAAAGAATTAAAAGCTGAATGTACAGTACATATAACAATAAGTTTTTGCAAAGTGAATATTTCAATACTAAAAATGCAAACTAAATATTTCCAGATTTGTTTTAGCTAACATAATGCTATATTTTTTAATCAAATCATTTATGAAATTTTGACTAGAGTATATACTACTGTAATTTCATAAGTGTCTTAATAACTAAAATTAATTTCAATTTAATTAATAATTTGGAATTATTTACAACTTATTAACCCAAAATTTGACAATTACATCGTATAATCAGCATATAAATTTCACGCTTCGGTTTGTATATTTTCAAACATTTAAATCTTTAAAATTGAAAACAAATATTTTAATGGTTTGAAATTCATAAATTTTTTTTAATACTGTACTGCAATAGTTTTTGGTACAATCTCCCTGAATATTTAATGTGATTTTTAAATGACATTTTATATAATTATTATATCAACTTTTATAGTTTAAATCAGTGTTTTTTAACCACCAGTCCACGAAAAAATTTCAACAATCCACAGAAAAATATTTGACCATACCGAAGATGGCGTAATTGATTACGGGTGTCATCTAAACATTAATCTAGAGCCACTCTATGTACCTTGTTACGTACAGTAACTCTAGATAAGTGTAAATACGCATAATGCATATTTGCTTATAATTACTCGAGCCGCGTAAAATTATCCGCGGCGAGAAAAGGGTTGAAAAACACCGTTTTAAATCACACATTGTAGAAACAACTCAACCATAAAAAAAATATAATAAAATTAAATAAATCTTGCTATCAACCCTTTTTTTCAGCCTGAAAAAATTTAATCTAAAGTAACAAAACTGAGATATGTTTGTTTACTGGAACTAAGATACTACCTTCTGTTATGTAAACAAACATTGGAGATTTAAAAATAACGAGAATGGAATTATGAAGAATCATATATAATCAGCATTTAATGATATTATTGTCAATGTCCGAAACGGCAAGAGCGTCGGACTCGATGTTAGGTTACTAATCAAAGCAGAAGAGACATCGTCCGAGTAATCCCCGCCTTTCCCAACAACCAATATGGCCGTCGGGGTGAATGGCGACGTAGCAACCACTTCCCCTTTCCTCCCCCCCTCCTTAGCAACCGAAAGCGGTGTTCGGAATAATCTTTCCGCAGTACGCATCTTCTCGGCTCTATCCCGGATAATTTCCGATGAAATTAGATTTGTAAAGTGTCCGAGATTGTTTAAGAACACTTAAGATAGGACGGCGAGCGGTGGCAGTGGCCGAAATGTCGTATTCGACATCCTGTATACTAAAAAATTCCAAACATCTAAAGAGGCCCATTAGGGTTGGCATACCAGTCATTAGGCTTACCTGTCCCGAGGATCTATCCATGTTGTTTTCTGATTGATATGATCGATGAAATATATTTTACCGTCGTAATCCCTGCCGATATCCCAACCTTCTGGCAATGGGATCTCTCCATTGCGCCTTTTAGGCATAGTTCGTTCGCAGAGAGTTCCCGACATCCAAACTACACTTGACCAAAGTCCGCCATCTTGAATACCTCATTTGCATAGGAATGAGTGACGTCATCGGGCAACCATCCGGAATCATCCAATGGAAAGGAATCGCTTTGGGATAAGCACTGACCAATCGCGACGAACTGAATGGAATGTGGACGATCTCGGTCCGAAACTGCATTGACGTCTTGTTTTTAGTTTCCGCTTAAATCTTTTACGTAAACTTTCTCTTGACTTACGTGTTAAATGTTTCTTAATTCGAAAATATGTAAATAATTAAAAAGAATATTCTGAGTAGTAAAGAAGTTTTAATGTATTAGAACATAGTTTTATCGGTATATCAGTCAAACATCTGTATTTTTTTAAATCAATTTAGTTAAACTGTAATAAAAAACTGTTCATTATATATAAAAAAGTTTATTTTATTTTTTTATTAAATTTTCAACTCAATGCAAAGGAAGTTTTTCTTTTTTGTTTTAATTTAAAAATCTTTCAATTGATAAGAGTTAAATAAAAGTTTATTTTATTTTTTTAAATATTTTTCAGCACTTAATGCATGTTTTGGGACTTAATGCTAAGGTTGGCCTTTACTTCTCAAAGAATCTATCTTTGATCATGAACATTGAAGATATTTATGTTACTTACTCTAAATTTATTTTTCAGTACGTTTCTTTTAAACCTATAACACATTGAACTGTTCAATGACTCCTGTTAACAATCTTTTTTATCTCACAATGATGAAGCATTAGTTCCCTTTCATATTGAGAAGATTGACTTCTGTGATGCCCTGCAATAAAAATAAAAAGAAACTTCACTAAAATTACTTCTTGACTTTCAGTAAACACTGATGATTGAAAGTGTATAATAACTATAAAGATATGCAAATTAGACAATGAAGAGCTGCAAGTGTATGTGTTTTATTTTGATGTTATTTATGAGATTTTGAAATTCAATTGTTAATTTAAATTTATAAAAATTAAAAATTAAAATTTATTCTTTTGTAATATTATTGTTTTAATACTTTTATTTTAAAATAAAATGAATTTAGTTAAAGTTTAAGGTTAAGTATTTTTTTTTAAGTAGGAAGAAACATTCAACATCTTAGGTATGACTTTCATTTTGAGTCACTATTTATATTTTTTAATTTCAGATTGCAAAATTAATTGGTATAGTAGAGGTGGGTAGTTCTTGTATGAAACAATTACAAGTTGGCAAAAGTTATATTGGAAAAATTAAGTTCCATCTTTCTTCAGGTAAAATTAGTATAAATTTATAATTAAGAATATTTACTTACTTAAAAACAGTTGATATACAGGATCATATCCTCTTGCAAGGGCACTCACTACAGAATACATCTGTACAAATTTAACATAAAAAAATTATTTACATTATATGAAATTTTAAAAAATTTTATAAAGAATTTATTTTATAAATGAAAAAAATTTAAATCTGTCCCATATATTATTTAGTAATGGTCACATGTGTGTTCTGTTTTTAATTTTCTAGTGAAATGTATGTAATAAAATGTGCCAGTATATCCATAAATACTTAACATTGTTTTAAAAATATTGAATATTCTTTTTTGTGTTAGGCTCAAAGAATGAAAATGCTCATTGAGCAAAAAAACGGCTACAGCACGTTGTGGTCTCTAAATCATCCACAACATGTGGCTGTTTTTACAGGTGCCACAATGCAATGTGACTAACTCAAAAAGACCACAAAGTGAAATTTGCATCGTGGCTTTCATGATATTTGACCACTACACATTTCAGTGATTAAGAAAAGCCATAATGCATTCTGAACGTTAGCTAATGCAACCACAATAGAGGGTGATACAATGCACTGTGGTTTGTTACTTTAAAATATGGGTTTTAGCCTCTAAACATTTTTATTTACAATTTTTATGCTGAACAACATTATTTGTACAAGTTTATCTATAAATTTAATTTTCATACTTAAAAAAGTTTCAAAGAAATAAAATATATGGAGAAAAATACACATTTGGATTTTTTGGTTTGCTTAAAAATGCTAAATTGCAAATCAAGCATCTACTATGTGTACTAGTAGGTGCTTGATGTACTCTACACAATGACATGAAAATCAGCTGCTAAAGTTAAAAACCACTGTGTAATGAATTTATTATGGTTAAAAGCCACCACAAGTTCTGGGATGTTAACTAATAATGAAGTGATGATAAGAAAATAAAATTTTCTTTTTCATTATGATTTATATATCTTCAATTATCTTATATAAGTAGGTAACAAAATTATTCACCACATACAGAAATGTAACTTGGTTACTTTTCAACAACATTTAATCATTCATGAAAATCTCTTGTGGTGCTTGAGATGTGTCAAACAACTAATTTACTAAACTAATTTGTGAGGAACTTTTATTAATAAATCAGTCTTTCTTATGAGAATCAAGAATGTTGCAGAGTTATTTATTTTTACAAGAACTATTACCATAATATTTTGAGTTGCATTTTATGTTCTTTGAGTGACATTTGCATTTTTATCAATACAGTATCTTTTATAGTGACACGTTTTAAACCCTTGCTTACTTCCAGATTAACCTTAACATGGATGCTGAGTAAAGTGTTAATGAAGTTGAGGGTATGTCCTGAATGTTTATAAAGTTACTCTCAGAAATTGTAAACTCATTACGAGCATAAAGTTGATCAAGAAGGCCTTCCTTGTTTCCTAACTGGTGAGACCTGATGGATTAATACTCATAACAACAGCTAAAACATTTCAGGGAGCTGCACGTCCTCTATTAAAATCAGGCACATTAACTAAAATATTTGAACCAATTTCAACTGTATGAAATTTTGAGTTGGATAATGAAATCATTTTATATACCTGTTTCTCTAGGCCAGTTTTGGCATATTCTCTCTTAGCATTGATGCTGTTCTTTCTTAAACAGAACTTACAAGTAACAAGTCCCTCATTCTCATTGCTTTCTCTGCAGATAACGTAAACATATTCATGGCACACTGAACACATGAGCTCCTGAGGTTTCATTTTAATTTGTGGTCTTTTTGAGTTAGTCACAATGCCATTGTGGCATTTGTTTTGCTCAATGAGTGTTTTCGATCTTTGAGACTAACATATATATTGTCTACTTGGAACTTGTTTATTAATAGGACTTATTGTAATGGTGAAGTTTCTGATTAGAAAAGAGAGATCTTAGTCAAAAAACAAAACATCTTTATTTTCACAGGATATTTTGCTAAACAATAAAGTTAAATAAAGAAACAGTAGAGCATCAATTATCCGACTCAATTGGGGACTGGGATTGATCAGATAACTGAAAAAACGAATAACCAAAAAGTATGAAAAAATACATTATTAGTATAGTATGTTAGTATATCCCATTTAATTAGTATATTATTATATTGCTATTAACCTACTTTACATTGAATTTTCATTGATGTTAAGCCTAACAAAATTTTTTAAAAATAATAATTGTTGCTATTGTATCGTTAAAAATTATTTTAAAATTATTTTATTGTTCACAAAACAAACAACCACTTATAATTAGAAAATTAAGCCTCATTTAAATAGTGGCCTCACTTTCATGGTTGAGCCAGTGTTGCCAGCTAAAACATGCAAAAATTTAACAAAAATAATATTAAAGTAGCCNAAACTTGTGCTAAAACTCATATCAATTCTGTTTTCAAAATTATTACTGTATTTAATTTTTATTAATCTTTAAGATTATTCTGTGACGTCAGCTGGAATATCGCGATATTTTCGTTTCGGTTTGCTAATCTGATATTTCTATATCCAATTTAAATTGCATTTATCACAAATGGTAATGCGCATCATGATCGTATCTGAGCGCCGTTGCGGTTCTCAAATATGCGTGAACGTTCTTGAGATTAATTGAGGATGTTGCAACTGTCTGGTCGTGTGGTATACATTGATCCACCCTTTTATTTTCCTATTGGTTCTTGCATAATATCAATTTGTAAAGGTCGTTGTACCCAAAAACTCAAGTAAATTCTTAAAATTTCATAGGTATTTATTTAAGTAAATACCAATATAGGAAATATTAAATTTTCATTATTAAAAACTAATATAGGATGTTACTTTAGAAATTTAAAAAGTGTTTTTTTTTAATTTGTTTTCAGTAAGGTTAAATATAGAAACTTTGGTCTGGTTGCTACATAGTAAGGAATTTCTTTTTATTACAGTAAGTGATTCAAATCTAAATCTGTTTCATTTTTCTTTTAACTCTATTTCCACATATGCACTAAGGTAGAGACAATCGAAAAGTATTAGTACAAAACTACCCTGTGTGAAAGCTATGAATTGGTACTGTCTAATATAAGCGTGCCTCAATTCCACACCACCATCCGAATGATGATGTGAATATACGCAATTAATACATAAAAATTTTTCCAAACTGGCGGTAATTGTTTAACTAGTTTGATTCCACCCTTCAAAGCTGGCATATCTCTAACATGAATCATCCAGTGAAACACCCAATAATACGAAGGATAAAAGTCTGGTACATGTGCATAAAATCAGATAATAAAAAAAAACACCGACTGGCTATTACGAGATTCATCCGCAATCATTAATTCCTCTTACCTAACTTTAACTAACGATATATGGGCCAAGGCAGGTCCAAAAATGGCTAAACGGGACATTGAACGGAACAAAAATGGCTATGTAGGACGTAGTGGAAAGCAGAATAACCTCACTTCTACCTATTAGGCGACCTTGATTTCACTTTGCTAGTCGTGTTTCCCCTTTCCTTCTTCAATAAGGTAATGCTTGTTCGAAGCGAGTGCGGAATTAGGCTGACTAATGTATAAAAAATTATCACTTCCATTATAGAATAATACAGTATATCAGTTTTATTAAACAGGTGATATTGTTTAGCGATGAAAAATTCCGCATAATAGCCTAAATAGAATGTAGAGTAGGTCTTTTTATGTAATATACTCTAAATATTTTTAGGTGCAATTATTTTTCTTTCGTAACTTGTTAATATTATTAAACGTTATCGTCAACAAAATAATGTTTTTTTTTTTCTTTCGCGATCTTGTTTAATTACAGATGAGAAGAGAGAAAATAAACAAATATTAGCTTAATCTAGATTAATTACAAGTATAACAGAAAATGAGTTATTCTGTCTCATTAACGGGCACTGATGATTATTATTAAGAAGCTAATAAATGTCAATAATAATTATGTATACGATGAGGATTAAAATTTTCAGCAAGATCTATGACTCACAACATAATAATATCTATAATTGATCGTTAAGTTAATCGCGTTAGATAAATGTATTATTAATACATATATTTTAAGTGATAATTTTTTCTCACGTTCATTTTTTTATCTTTAGTATAATAAAATATTTAATCACAAAGTCTATAACTTTAATATCAATCTACCATTTTAAATTATTATTAATTAAATTACAAAAAAAAGAAGAAAAAAACGTGAATCTATTCCTTATAATGTGTCACATGTAACAGGAGAGTTTGTTCAGAGTTATTGTTTACCAACAAGAATTGCACCCCTAGGCATTTTGTTATCAACAATGTCCTCAAGTTCAAGAGGGCAATGTTGATAACAACCTTCGACAACACATACAGTACATACACATATACACACACAAAAAAAAATCAATTTTCTTGCTATTTTCAATTCAAAACTTCAATTTATAATTTATAATTTTTTTTATATTTTATTTTAAATAAAAAGTTTTAATATTCAATTCATATTCACTTAATCATAAAAAAGTGATAATATTAAGCTTAATTTATACTCACAAGTCAGTATTTTATTTGTTTTCCTATATCAAATTAATAATTTTTTTTATTCGATAATAACATAAGTTATCCAATAAATTATAATAATGAACTAATAATTTAATAGCTATTTTTTTAAATTTATTATGTGATGAATAAATGTAAATATGCATAAATAAGAAAATTTTAAATGAGTTTGTTTTAAATTCTATAGCTTAATTAGGTTTTGTCGCCATCTGTTATCGTGAATATAAACTACATTAGCGTTAAAATAATTTTATATTATTAATAGAATTACAAGTCACCGACTTTCCGATGTAATGCATATCTAAAATTCGAACGATAAAGTTGTTATAAAATGTCGTATTAAAATACAAAACTTTTATTTTCCAATTAGAACCTTTTAAAACCATAAATTAAACAGAAAATAGAAGACAAAATTCATTTCTACGAATAATTTTGATGTTACTGAAGCCAAAACTGACAAAAAGTGCCATTACACAATAACTCGGAATTTTGTTTGTCGCCTGAAATGTACAAAAGTGAAAATTTGGCGTACGAAAACCGAGTTAGGTCGCATTCAGACAGGCTTTTATTACGTTACATTATATCTGGCCAATCAAAGAAGGCGTTATTTAAAACGTTAGAAATGACGCCTTCTTTGATTAGACAAACGTAACATGACGTAAGAAAAGCCTTAAAAATTAGTGTTATGTACAAATAACTTGTGCAAAAGCCGAGAACCACCTGTAATTAATATTACAATTAAAATTAATATAATATAATATAATTAATTTAAAAAATCATAAATATAAAATATTAAAAATAAAAATATATATTAAAAAATATTTTTAAAAATTATAAAAATTATGTAATGTTCACTATACTGAAAATTTTAGTATCACTTTTATGTATTTTTTCTAGTAAATTAGTTATATTAAATAAATATTTGTAAATTTTGATTGTTCCTTCAATATATTTATATGAAATAAAATAAAAAAATATATTAAAATACTGTACATAAATAAAATTTACTGAAGCTACAAAATTGTCTTCGTGTTCTTTTGTTATAAAATAATTAAAATTCCAGGATATAAAATGATTATGTAAGTTAATAATTATGTTTTACATTTTTTTTATAATTAAAACAATTAAACTATTAAGATAATGTTTATATATTTATACAGTATTAAGTTATACAAAAATTTTGTAATAATTTATATTTATTATTTTAAAAAGTTAATTATAGAAGTCTATAATAATAGCTATGAATTTAATAAATAATAATAATACTGTAATACAAAAGTTTAAATTTGATGATATAATCCTTTCAATACATATGCATGGATTCAAATGGTTAATGGATCATAATAAATTTGAATTTAGTACAGAAATGTTTACATTATATTTTAATTAACATGCTACAAAAATGTTTTTCTAACATAATTATATTTCTTCGAAATTTTAATATTAAATATCTTCAATTAAATTTAGATTATACTTTCTACAGTTTCCAGTAAGCTTTAGACTTGTGCTAAAACTCATATCAATTCTGTTTTCAAAATTATTACTGTATTTAATTTTTATTAATCTTTAAGATTATTCTGTGACGTCAGCTGGAATATCGCGATATTTTCGTTTCGGTTTGCTAATCTGATATTTCTATATCCAATTTAAATTGCATTTATCACAAATGGTAATGCGCATCATGATCGTATCTGAGCGCCGTTGCGGTTCTCAAATATGCGTGAACGTTCTTGAGATTAATTGAGGATGTTGCAACTGTCTGGTCGTGTGGTATACATTGATCCACCCTTTTATTTTCCTATTGGTTCTTGCATAATATCAATTTGTAAAGGTCGTTGTACCCAAAAACTCAAGTAAATTCTTAAAATTTCATAGGTATTTATTTAAGTAAATACCAATATAGGAAATATTAAATTTTCATTATTAAAAACTAATATAGGATGTTACTTTAGAAATTTAAAAAGTGTTTTTTTTTAATTTGTTTTCAGTAAGGTTAAATATAGAAACTTTGGTCTGGTTGCTACATAGTAAGGAATTTCTTTTTATTACAGTAAGTGATTCAAATCTAAATCTGTTTCATTTTTCTTTTAACTCTATTTCCACATATGCACTAAGGTAGAGACAATCGAAAAGTATTAGTACAAAACTACCCTGTGTGAAAGCTATGAATTGGTACTGTCTAATATAAGCGTGCCTCAATTCCACACCACCATCCGAATGATGATGTGAATACGACCGATTAAGCTTGCCAACTTCCGAAAAATTGATTTTGAAAGTTTTCCATTTCAGAAATAAAAAATGACAGAAAATTTGACGTGTTTTACGTTAGCAATATCAAAACGCTGTCGTTTATTTTTTAGCCTGTTCGGGCTGCAATTTGAAAAAATTGTAGACCTATAAATCTTCACTGTCGTCCGTCTGTCTTGTTTTAATCTCAAGAACGGAGTTAGATAAAAGGAAGACGAGACCAGATATGGAAACCATCTGGGCATGAAGCCGCGATTAACTATATAGGAATTTCCAATACAAACCGGAAGTTACGTTATTTCAAACTTTATCCCTGAAAGAAATTAGATAGATGACTGGTACGACTTCATTGCTAGCGGAAAAGAATGATGTACAGGGGCAAGACACTACAGTACTAATTTGATGTGGAGAGTATATATTTTAAATTAAATAAATTGAAAATATGATTAAAAATTGCAGTCCGACATTGTGACGATATCACAATAAATAATTGCACGTTATTTAATATAATTTATAACTTAAAAATTGGTAATATTTTTAGTAAACAAGGGAAGAAGCTTAATTAGGTTTTGTCGCCATCTGTTATCGTGAATATAAACTACATTAGCGTTAAAATAATTTTATATTATTAATAGAATTACAAGTCACCGACTTTCCGATGTAATGCATATCTAAAATTCGAACGATAAAGTTGTTATAAAATGTCGTATTAAAATACAAAACTTTTATTTTCCAATTAGAACCTTTTAAAACCATAAATTAAACAGAAAATAGAAGACAAAATTCATTTCTACGAATAATTTTGATGTTACTGAAGCCAAAACTGACAAAAAGTGCCATTACACAATAACTCGGAATTTTGTTTGTCGCCTGAAATGTACAAAAGTGAAAATTTGGCGTACGAAAACCGAGTTAGGTCGCATTCAGACAGGCTTTTATTACGTTACATTATATCTGGCCAATCAAAGAAGGCGTTATTTAAAACGTTAGAAATGACGCCTTCTTTGATTAGACAAACGTAACATGACGTAAGAAAAGCCTTAAAAATTAGTGTTATGTACAAATAACTTGTGCAAAAGCCGAGAACCACCTGTAATTAATATTACAATTAAAATTAATATAATATAATATAATTAATTTAAAAAATCATAAATATAAAATATTAAAAATAAAAANTATAATTTATAACTTAAAAATTGGTAATATTTTTAGTAAACAAGGGAAGAATAGTCCTCAATTTAAAGAGGTCCAAGAATTTAACTATTTTTTCCAAAATTAGTTTTCAAATCTCTCAGACTTGCCGAGAGATTTGGAAACTAATTTTGGAAAAACTACTATCGTATTTTCGTGGAATGACCGGCATGCCGAAATAAACGAGAGAGACCAGCATGCCGGAAATCCTGGGGTTACTGGCATACCGGTTAAATTGCAACTAAAATATAAAATTAATCAGATCTATCAAAACTAGTTGTTGATTAAACGTTATAGAAAACATTCTTCCCAATACAATAAAATAGTAACATTGTAATTTGACTGACTTAAAATCAGAAAGAGAGTCTTCGTTTACAAGACAACAAAACAATTAATGACTTACTGACATTAATAGTAGTAGTAGTTAATCAATGTGGACTATACTGACCATCTACTCTGACCTTAAAAATAACATCTTTCTTTTAAATTTCACACAAAACTGATGTTAATTAATGTAAATTGAGATAATTTACGGTGAATTTCTTAAATTTAATATGCTTAATTTTGCGTTTATGAATCAAATAACAATAAAATACACATAAAAAAAACATTTTAGGATTTCCACGAGTATTTTACTGAGTCGCTAGAAAAAAGACAAAATGAAAAAATTAAAGATATAATAGTAGTTTTTGATGTAACGCTGACAGTTTTAGTTTTAGAACAAAAAGTCGTTCGTTTTTACGTGACGTAACTCGTTCATTATTTTTAATATGTCCTCTAAAGAGGGCTGTATAACCTCACTTAAACCGGCATTCCCCGCATTCCCCGGGATAAGCCGACATGCCGATTTTCACCATATGGAAATATCTGATTTCATGGTCTCCCCGGATAGACCGGCATGCCGGTCATTCCGTGAAAATACAGTAGTATATGTAACTTACCTCTGATTGATACAAACATACTTAAATGTAAGTGGTAAAAAAGTAATTTTTAATTTACCATATCTGTAAGAAATGTTTGAATGCAAAGTAAATTGACCGCATGTACTGTACTGTACAAGTTCTAGAAGAGTGGCCGGATGGCCGAGCGGTCAAGGTGTCAGTCTACCGCTCTAGGTAACTCGGGTTCGAATCCGAACGGGTTGAATAATTCCCAGGAATTTTTCGGGGGGTGGTCCGTTCGGATATGTCGGGCACTACCCGACAGCCCCATTGTGGGCCTGGCCGAACCCATAATGGGGTTGCAAAAACAGGCCCTCCTAGTGCCCACAGGGCGGAAAGAGTTAGAAAAAAAAGTTCTAGAGGAAAAAGCAATACTCGCGGGTACTTAGTTACAGTCTTTTTTCCAACGGGAATTTTGTTCCTGTCGGTAATATGACCCATCGAAACTCTTGGCTATCCTATGGCACAAAGCTATGTCTGGGAGAAAAGAAATTATCAGTTTTCCACTCATTTTAACGTTAAAGATACCCCCATCAACTCGATGGAAATATATCCGCAGATAACTTTCACCATCAAGTAAAGACTTAGTCTCAGGAAGAAGGAAAAGGTTTACGATTTTTCCGACTATAAAGAGGCTGTCAAAGATTGCAACTCGAAGAATGTTGACACAAAGTAATGAACCCAAGAGACTTTAGAAACTGGCCTAACCATACCTTAGCATACAAGATCAAGAGGACTATTCCAGAAGAATATATGGCGCAAATGATTTGTATAACAACGTGGCGTGGAAATAAATTTTTCGCTTACAAGGCTGCTTTTCGGGAGTGACGAAAAGGAACTAAACTTCCTGATGGCAAAATCATTTCTCAGCAAAAAAATGACGATTAAGTACATTCATGAACTATTTCTCACAACCAGGTGTGTAATTTAACTTATTTTGAGGACTTTTAGACAATTAAATTAAAGCCACATATGTGTATTGTAAGCTTTGTGCTAGGATAATTGTCTTGGTAATAATCAGAATTATTACCAAGACAATGATCCTAACATTTCTCAGCAAGAATAAGGCGATTAAGTAAATTTGTTAACTACTACTCAAAATACCACTACAGCATCAGCTACTAGACTTGAACGTAAACGAGAATTTGCAGAGTTTGTGAAGAATTTTGATATCACAATAAGAAATTACATTTCCAACAAACATGACTTAAAGGTTTTATTAGACGGGTGAAAAGCTGATCATATCCATATCAGACAGACTAAAAACCTGTTATAAAGAGTACCCATAAAAAATATTAACAATTAAAGATATGATATGGAAACGATATAGAAAGGTGTATAGAAAGATATAGAAAGTTGTATATGGAAAAGTATAGAAGTTTTAATTTGATATCATTTCTCCTTATAAATATGAAAAAAAAATTTTCTATTCAGTAATTAAATAGAAAAATATATTTATTTTTTTTTATTAACAGCACAAGAGTTGCCTGTAATTTTTAAATAAATATATTTACTATTTTCATAAATTTTTGTATGTGTAAAATTTTTTTGAAGCCGTGTGTATGACTTTTACTTTGAGTCACCGTGTAATGTATATAAAACACTGGGAAACTTAATTTACTCCTTGTCAACATTTATAATCTTACACATTACATTTAAAAAACATAAATATAAATAATATTGTATATGCATATTCATGTAGATATAAATTTATACTTAAAAATTCAGATAGATCGAGTTTTTTCAAAAAAAAACCTTAAAATAAAAATAATACTAGAATATTGTTGAGATAAACTTTAGTATCCTGTTTGGGCGTTTTCTAAGAAGAGAAAAAATAGCCAAATAATTTGAAAAGAGCCGCCTTAAATAATCAGTTACATGATTTACACGTGATTTCGAGGTTTATGGACGTGAAACGGAATAACGAATTAAGAATGTACACGAATTAATGGTAAATCGAAAACATTTTATGTAGTATTGAAATTTCATTTAAATTAATGTGTAAGATTATAAATGTTGACAAGAAGTAAATTAAGTTTCCCAGTGTTTTATATACATTACACGGTGACTCAATGTAAAAGTCATACACACGGCTTCAAAAAAATTTTACACATACAAAAATTTATGAAAATAGTAAATATATTTATTTAAAAATTACAGGCAACAAAAATTGTGCTGTTAATTAAAAAAAAATAAATATATTTTTCTATTTAATTACTGAAAAGAAATTTTTTTTTTCTTATTTATAAGGAGAAATGATATCAAATTAAAACTTCTATACTTTTCGTTGTTCACACAAAGTTTCCATATCATATGTTTAATTGTTAATATTTTATATGGGTACTCTTTATAACAGGTTTTTATTCTGTCTGATATGGATATGATCAGCTTTTCACCCGTCTAATAAAACCTTTAAGTCATGTTTGTTGGAAATGTAATTTCTTATTGTGATATCAAAATTCTTCACAAACTCTGCAAATTCTCGTTTACGTTCAAGTCTAGTGGCTGATGCTGTAGTGGTGTTTTGAGGAGTAGTTAACAAATTTACTTAATCGCCTTATTCTTGCTGAGAAATGTTAGGATCATTGTCTTGGTAATAATTCTGATTATTACAAAGACAATTATACTAGCACAAAGCTTATGATACACACATATGGCTTTAATTTAATTGTCTAAAAGTCCTCAAAACAAGCTTAATTATGCACCTGGTTGTGAGAAATAGTTAATGAATTTACTTAATCATCATATTGCTGAGAAATGTTTATATATATAAACAGAAATGTTTTCAACCTAATAGGTTGTCGTCGGATGCACTCGGCATCCTATACTTAATAATGACCTTTTGTATCTGTGCTTTGTGTTTAGGATCGTTGTCTTGGTAACAATCAAAATTGTTAAAAACACTATGCATTAAATTTCTTGTTAAAAAGTTTTTATACATTTTACAATTCATTATACCATCAATAAATAACAGACACTATTACTCCTCTGAGATGCATCACCATACTTTTACATTTACACCAATATGTTTCACAGTAGTGTAAATTATTAGGTTTTATTTCTTTTGTTTGGGTTTCTCCATTCCATCATTCTACTATCAAATCCAAATAAGTTAATTTTTAGTTTCATAGAATGTACTGATACCACCAGGACACTTCCAGCAAAGAATTGGTTATCTGACAAATGTTTTTAACTCAATTTATTAGTCTGCCTCAGATCAATATAGAATTTTCTACCATTTTTTAAAAAATGGAATGCAACCTTTGTCCTATAATACTTTTGAAAGTTTAAATTATGGAATATCCAGGTTTTAAATTTATATAAATTGAGTTGAAAACCCACCAGAAAACCAGTTCTTTGCTTGAAAAGTTTTTCAGTTGTACTGTTGAGTATTGAAATACATTCCAGCTTTTCAATGTCATCTTTAGTTAAATTTAATTTCATCAAAAATGATATATATATATATTTTTTCCTGTTTAAGAACATATTTAAAATGTGTTGTTAAACATTAGTTTTTTATTTTTTGCTTTTTTAAATCATTAATTAATGAATATTAGTGGTTATCAGTTTAACAAATGTAATCATTGTTAAATTGATAACCACTAACATTCATTAATAATTTGTTATATTTTAATAATAATCAAGTATTTGACAAAACAACAAAATGTCATACAAAGAATAAATATTTTTTGTTTTGATTTTTATTGGTTTATCTTAATCATTTCTTGATTTAGATTTTGTTAGACATGTAGTCATACTAATTACAGTGGAATTTTGTTGAATTGTTCCTGTTACTTTTGTTTTCTTGCATATGATTGATTGATTTACTTATTTAGTCTCAGAACTAGTTCCATATAAATAACATTATTTTTTTCCCTATCTCCATCAATCATTGAAAAATTATAATCCTAATCAACATTTCCTGCATTGATAGTTTTTGTAAGATTTAAAACAATGATTTAGTAGTTAATATCTGATGATTTTGAGTGAATTCAAAAACTTGATGCTGTCTGAATATACCTTGCATTCTTTAATGACACCTGGATTGCCTGTTATGTGTTGAAAAATTGAGCTGTCGTTTACAGCTCTCCACCATATTGTTGAAAATATATTTAATTTATAAACAAATATCAGAATGAGAAAATTGTGTTACTTTTATCATTTTGATTTTCTGTGAGATTGAAATGTGTGTATATTCTTGTACCAAGCTGTGTGAGAGTCTCCTGGTATCTGGGAATATGGAGGGGGAGAATAAGAATATGGCAAACCAAAGTTGTGCTGAACTTTAGCAAAGCACAAAGCATTCCTGAAAGCAAAATCTTTCCTTTACATGCACATCATGAGTGAATGTGATTGTGAAAACATTATAGACCTTGAAAAATTAGACCTTAAATGGAGGCATAAAGTTTGCACAAAACAAATACCAATCAAATGTTTCTTCAGCAAGAATTAGTGTTTTAAATGCAGTGTAATGTTGTATCATATATTTCAAAGAATATAATAATTAAATTGTATTCTTACTGATAGTTTTGAATGTTGATTGGAACTGTATTTCTCATTACCATTTCCTTTTCCATTTCAAATTGATACATTGAGGTTTTACTATATTATTTCTTTTAAACTGATATGTAATGTAGAAAAGGAATTAACAACACTTTTGATTTCTTTGTAATACCATTATTCAAAATACATATCCCTAATCTCTAGAATGAAATGACTTAAATAAAATAATTTCATTCAGATATGATTTTTTTATATAATCATATTTGAATGAAATTATTNGAAAAAAATTTAAATCTGTCCCATATATTATTTAGTAATGGTCACATGTGTGTTCTGTTTTTAATTTTCTAGTGAAATGTATGTAATAAAATGTGCCAGTATATCCATAAATACTTAACATTGTTTTAAAAATATTGAATATTCTTTTTTGTGTTAGGCTCAAAGAATGAAAATGCTCATTGAGCAAAAAAACGGCTACAGCACGTTGTGGTCTCTAAATCATCCACAACATGTGGCTGTTTTTACAGGTGCCACAATGCAATGTGACTAACTCAAAAAGACCACAAAGTGAAATTTGCATCGTGGCTTTCATGATATTTGACCACTACACATTTCAGTGATTAAGAAAAGCCATAATGCATTCTGAACGTTAGCTAATGCAACCACAATAGAGGGTGATACAATGCACTGTGGTTTGTTACTTTAAAATATGGGTTTTAGCCTCTAAACATTTTTATTTACAATTTTTATGCTGAACAACATTATTTGTACAAGTTTATCTATAAATTTAATTTTCATACTTAAAAAAGTTTCAAAGAAATAAAATATATGGAGAAAAATACACATTTGGATTTTTTGGTTTGCTTAAAAATGCTAAATTGCAAATCAAGCATCTACTATGTGTACTAGTAGGTGCTTGATGTACTCTACACAATGACATGAAAATCAGCTGCTAAAGTTAAAAACCACTGTGTAATGAATTTATTATGGTTAAAAGCCACCACAAGTTCTGGGATGTTAACTAATAATGAAGTGATGATAAGAAAATAAAATTTTCTTTTTCATTATGATTTATATATCTTCAATTATCTTATATAAGTAGGTAACAAAATTATTCACCACATACAGAAATGTAACTTGGTTACTTTTCAACAACATTTAATCATTCATGAAAATCTCTTGTGGTGCTTGAGATGTGTCAAACAACTAATTTACTAAACTAATTTGTGAGGAACTTTTATTAATAAATCAGTCTTTCTTATGAGAATCAAGAATGTTGCAGAGTTATTTATTTTTACAAGAACTATTACCATAATATTTTGAGTTGCATTTTATGTTCTTTGAGTGACATTTGCATTTTTATCAATACAGTATCTTTTATAGTGACACGTTTTAAACCCTTGCTTACTTCCAGATTAACCTTAACATGGATGCTGAGTAAAGTGTTAATGAAGTTGAGGGTATGTCCTGAATGTTTATAAAGTTACTCTCAGAAATTGTAAACTCATTACGAGCATAAAGTTGATCAAGAAGGCCTTCCTTGTTTCCTAACTGGTGAGACCTGATGGATTAATACTCATAACAACAGCTAAAACATTTCAGGGAGCTGCACGTCCTCTATTAAAATCAGGCACATTAACTAAAATATTTGAACCAATTTCAACTGTATGAAATTTTGAGTTGGATAATGAAATCATTTTATATACCTGTTTCTCTAGGCCAGTTTTGGCATATTCTCTCTTAGCATTGATGCTGTTCTTTCTTAAACAGAACTTACAAGTAACAAGTCCCTCATTCTCATTGCTTTCTCTGCAGATAACGTAAACATATTCATGGCACACTGAACACATGAGCTCCTGAGGTTTCATTTTAATTTGTGGTCTTTTTGAGTTAGTCACAATGCCATTGTGGCATTTGTTTTGCTCAATGAGTGTTTTCGATCTTTGAGACTAACATATATATTGTCTACTTGGAACTTGTTTATTAATAGGACTTATTGTAATGGTGAAGTTTCTGATTAGAAAAGAGAGATCTTAGTCAAAAAACAAAACATCTTTATTTTCACAGGATATTTTGCTAAACAATAAAGTTAAATAAAGAAACAGTAGAGCATCAATTATCCAACTCAATTGGGGACTGGGATTGATCAGATAACTGAAAAAACGAATAACCAAAAAGTATGAAAAAATACATTATTAGTATAGTATGTTAGTATATCCCATTTAATTAGTATATTATTATATTGCTATTAACCTACTTTACATTGAATTTTCATTGATGTTAAGCCTAACAAAATTTTTTAAAAATAATAATTGTTGCTATTGTATCGTTAAAAATTATTTTAAAATTATTTTATTGTTCACAAAACAAACAACCACTTATAATTAGAAAATTAAGCCTCATTTAAATAGTGGCCTCACTTTCATGGTTGAGCCAGTGTTGCCAGCTAAAACATGCAAAAATTTAACAAAAATAATATTAAAGTAGCCAAGATATAGACAAATATTGTAGTACCACATCACTAGCGGACATTTGAATTTGCCGACTAGAACGCGGTCGGTTAACCAATGTGACAGTTGATCAGGAGTCGGATAATCAATGCTCTACTGTATTTTGAATAGACTCACAACATATCAAATAAAATATATAAAGAAATTTTGTTTGATATTAATAAAAAAGGTGCAAGTAGAGAATATATACACAGAAAAGAAAAGCAGTAAGAACAGAGGCAAAAAGAATTAATTATTGAATATTATTTTTATTAATTAATCATTTTAAAACTATATTAAAATCTTTATTTCTAATTTATGCACCACAAGACATTTTATGGTTAATAAGATATTATCTATAAATGTCATCTTTACAGATATTATTCATTAAACCTATTATTATGCAAAAGAGTAGAACATGCTTTTAATTAGTAAAATGGCAAAAGTTAGACCCCTATTTTGTTTTTTACCTGTATCAGTTTTATGTTTCTTGTTAATTTTATATGGCTTTTAACAAAATGATTTCTTTAATATGTTCTGTAATACTCAGTATAACTCAACTTATAACTGATCAGATTTTCAAAAGAATCTTTTTCTCTTCAAACCGAAACAAAAAAAAAAAAAACACTCATCAATTGAAGTGAATTTACTTTACCTAATTTTATAATTTTTAGATAAATTAGATATCTTTTTAGAGTAAATTAAGTAGAAAATTATCTATTTACATAAATTTACAAACACAAACATTTTTGACCTAATTCTTGGTTACCATCATGTGTAGAATACTATATTTGAATGTTTTTTTTTTTTAAATGAACATTTCAATGATTGTATGTTTGAACACATACAGTTTATGTGGTATGCATACTTATTTGTTTTGTTTGTTATTTGTTTATCATTTAACTCTGTTATTTTAAATTTATGTTTAATTTCTGTGTTTGAATGTTTCATGTTTTTAAAAAAAAGTCAGATATAGTGTTCTACACCTGATGGTGACCTATGAACTTAGGCTTAAAATGTTTGTGTTTATGTAAATAAATATTTCTCATCAAGCATAAGGTAGTTATGTAAATTTCTTAACTATTTCTTACTGCTGAGTATGATTTTATTATCTACTTCAGTGGTTCTTAATCTTTTTATACTCATGGCCCACCAATTATTTCATAATTTTTTTGTGACCCCCATTTTTTTAATAATAATTTATATTTGTTAAATTATCTATAATAAATTGATTTTTTTATTATTGCTTTATTTTTTTATATAATAAATGTAAAACATAACTATTATTTTATTATTCATTAAAATAACATTCAAACTTCACAATTAAACATAAAAACTCATTAATTTTTAACAAAAAATAAAATAAGAAATTTTTAAAAATTCATAGAAAAAACAAAAAAATATTCAAAAATAATTTAATGAGGTTTCTGCTGCTGAATATCCTCAACTAATTTGTTAATTCTTGGTTCAATTGTTTGTAATGCTATCTGCATGCAGACATCTAATTGCAATTGATTACTTTTTTTTTTTCATCCACCATAGTTGAGAACCCTTTTTCACACAAATATGCATAAATTTTGCATAATTTGGCAGCCCCCAGCAAACTTCTTATGGACCCCCAGGGGGCCGCAGTCTCCCTGTTAAGAAACACTGATCTACTTAGTCTAAATTATTACTAGTTCATAAAAAAATTACTATTTTTTCTATTATTTCATGATAGAGTAATAATTTAACTATTTTATTAATAAATAATATTACTAATTATTATAAATTTTTCTAGTTTTAATTATAAAATAATAATTATTTTTTCAAATTTCAGCTATATTCATCAAAATGGATTCTGATTTGATTGTTACAGAATTTACTGATTCAAATAATAGGTATTTATGTTATGAATATTAATAATAAATATATATTATTTAAACACAACAATGTATACAGTAATTATAACAACACACCTGAATTTTTGCCGAGCATAAATTATTTTATTTTAAATGTTTTCAACCTATTTATTATAGGCCATCCTCAGGCTTATGATAATTATCGTTCCAAAATAGAACATAACATTTTTTTGAATAAGTTTCATTTTTAAATTTAAAGATTTAGAATTATTGTGTATATGAAAAAATAAATAATTGAAATAAATAAATAACAGTAAAAATAAAATAAAATAAAACAACATAAATAAATAAACACCGTATACAAGGCTAAGTATAACTATTACAAGGGTTTTTAATCCCCATGCTTTTTTCTATCATGTACTTCCATGTTGTTGGAAGCACATTATCATCCTTGGCATTTAGGCAATGGTTTTTTATTTTACTTTATATATTTCCATCTTTTCCATTTCTAATGCAATGGTTGGGGATTAGACTGTTTTAATGATTTTTGCCTCATTCCATTTTACATTCACTCCTTTCATCTACTCTACAATTGCTAAAATGGTGTTGTTGTGCCTTTATTAACATTGTATCTGTGTTCTCGCAGATGTATTGCTAAGTTTCTTGTGGTTACACCCACATAATCCTTTGCTACTCTTAATTGTTGATTTTCAAATGGGTGTATTTTATACACTTCAGCTTTCTCTTGCATTTTTACTCTTTCTTTATCATTCCTTAGTAAGCTGTAGATGTTGGGTGCTCTTTTATATACCATTTTTGCATTTTTAAAAAATGCAAAAAAAAGTACTCAATTCATTCATCACTTCTCCTATATGCTTATTGTATGTGAATTTGTTAATTGCATCTACTTTAGTATCTTTTTTGCCTTTATGTTGTCTGTAATACTAAAGTAGATGCAATTAACAAATTCACATACAATAAGCATATAGGAGAAGTGATGAATGAATTGAGTACTTATAAAAATGCAAAAATGGTATATAAAAGAGAACCCAACATCTACAGCTTACTAAGGAATGATAAAGAAAGAGTAAAAATGCAAGAGAAAGCTGGAGTGTATAAAATACACCCATTTGAAAATCAACAATTAAGAGTAGCAAAGGATTATGTGGGTGTAACCACAAGAAACTTAGCAATACATCTGTGAGAACACAGATACAATGTTAATAAAGGGCACAACAACACCATTTTAGCAATTGTGGTGCAGATGGAAGGAGCGAATGTAAAATGGAATGAGGTGACAGGTTACAATCAAGGCAGTGGACGTCATAACTTCTTATTGAAGATATCTTTGGCAACGTCATTCATCAGATGTTCCAATTCAAAATTTATATATTAAAGTTATAGTACTTTTTTAAATCTGAATGTGACATTATGTACATAAAGACAAAAGTATTTTAATAATGATTTATCAATACAATTATTATTATTATAGTGATTCAGAATGTATCAGCAGAACTAGGAAGCTGATTCTAAGGTACATTTTGAGGAGAAAAAATTCCATATGAACTATGAGATATGCTTTAATAGAGTATTCCATATGAGTATAGGTTCCTGTTGACATTATTTAAAGAGATATAGCTTTTTAAACAAAGAAATTATATAGTACATGTTTTGGAAAGCAGTAAATAGACGCAAAGACAAGTAAAAATCAACATGTTTTTTAAAATGTGGTGTAACACTGACTTTATAGAAAGTGCTCAAAAGTGTCTTCCTAACCTTGATGAACTTTGCTGCATGAGTATGCACTCTGCTACTCAAGTTTGGAATGTATACAGTCTCCCTTTCATTTACTAAGAAGATTGTTTTCCTGCAAAGCTCTGCAGTTTCTCTAACCTTATCTCTACTGACATCTTTCTTGAGGGTCCAGAAGTTGATCTGTTGATTCCACACTTTTTACCTTGGCCTTTTTACCTCTGACTCTTGGCAAAGTAGATGCCATCAGCTGAATTAAGAGCCTATATTTTTAAATATATTTATTTATATCAAATATTTACAGGAAACTATTTACAATATTGTACATGGACAGTAAGTTATATGGCTAATCACTTGAGAGAGTTTTTTTTTTATCATCTCTTCCCTTCTTTCAATTTCCCTGTTTGAAGTTGGGTGTCTTGACCAACAAAGTTTAGAGGGTAGGATAGGGTAGTCTTGATGTCAATGGTACCAATGGACCAATTCACTCTTACATATAAATGATTTATAGTTGTTATATGACTATTGACCATCTAAGAAAGAAGTCACTGCCATTCTTTGTCTATGCTTTATTGTTTAAATGGACATTGAGAATAATTAATAGCACCCAACCCTGACAGTACTTGTAGTATTTCTTACCTATGAAGGCCATGCAATTTGTCACTTGCCTTATATTAAAATGTTCACAAAATGGCAAAACTCTGCTAGAGGAAGAGTATCAGCAGACTGGAACGGCACAATAACATGGGTCATGCATGTGGTGTATTTTTTTTGATACCAAGGTAGGCTCAGATGATTCAAAAAACTATTTATTGAGAGAAAGACTCTTACAACAATCTTCTGGATTCTTTTCCAAGTTTGACAAAAGTCCTTGATTCAATCAATGAGGTGTCCACACAGAGAACATTCATTGAGAAGAGGTAGAAAGTTCAGGTTCCACAGGATAGAGAAAGGCAATTGTTTTCATCAGTGAGGAGGTCAGATATCCTTATTGTTTACTATTTCAAGGGAAAGTTGCCTACAATGGATAGAATGATACAGTGACAATTCAATGTGTAGATTTAATAAATTGAATGAAGTCTGTTGGATCAGGATACACAGTTTAGAAGTAACACAGCAATGGAACTTGATGGAACACTGGTCAGATGGGATCAGATCAAAAGGAACCAATTGGGAAGGAACTGATAGAAAGCAAGCCCTGTGTCCTTGAAGGGTTGATCCCTCGATCAGACATCCTGATTGGTTTCAAATCTCCATACTTGCTCCCAATTTGTCTCTTATCTGTTTCTGGGGATAATTTGAGACCAGCTTGGGTCACAAGAAGAGTCAATGCTGACATTCACTTCAATACCAAATTCTGATCCCTTGATATTAGAAATTACATTGTTTATATCAGTCTCCATGTTGTGTATTGACAAACATTACATGAAATACTTTATTAATTTTTTGTTTGTTTTTCTGGTTCCCAATTTTTGTGAAGGAAATTCCAGTTTGAATTTTGACCAAGTCTATATCCTCACAAAACTGTTCTCAACAATCCCTGCAAAATCCTGAAGTTCAGCAACATGCAGAATATAGGCAATCAATTTTTCTTGTGCTTGCACTTTTCTTTCATAAATCATGTCTTCATCCAAATACAAAAAGCTAATGATGTCAAATGCAAAGACCTGGATAGCCAGTTTGGGAATACAAATATAACACATCTAAGATCTGCCTCAGGTGTACAGTACATGTCTAGAATGTAGAGTTTCTGTTTTTAACATTTTAAAATGGAATGCTTCCAAGAACATCAGCTTAATTTAAGTTTAACCACCAACTGATTGGAGCTATTTCTTATTGGCATTTGGGATACCGTGGCCAAGCCATTGTCCATTGAACATATCATTTAAATCAGGGGTGTCAAACTCAAACTCCTTAAGTGCCAATTTTTTGTCTCGAGTATGACAGTGAGCCAGATTAAAAATAAAATGCAAATGTAATACTAAGTATAAATAAGAAGTATATAAAGAATGATTTTATTAAAGAAAAAAAATTGTAATTTTTTTAAATAGAGACATATTAAACCAAAATATTATTTTGAGGATCCAGAAACTTGACTTCTTCTACTTCATTATCTCCTTGATGTTTGGTGTCAACGATGATGTATTGATTTTCAAAATGGACTGAAGATGTTCATCTGTAAGTCTTGAACGGTATTTAGATTTATTAATCTTCATTGTTGAAAACAACTGTTCACACACATATGAACTTCCAAACATGCATAAAATGTGGGCGGCATGGTTCCTTAAGTTGGGATAGCTATTTTGATTTTTGAAGTACTTTGTATAAAATGCCAAAATGTCAACTTCATTGAACTTGCTTTTTAAAGCACTATCACACTGCAAATCTATTAGTTCCATTTGCAAGTAAGTCTGTGCTTTACCAACATCGAACACAAACAGATCATTAAAAAGAGGAAAGTCGTAGGTATTGAGCTTGCGAAAATCTGCAAAACGACTATCAAATTCAGCAATAAGATCAAGCAAATGGTAAGAAAAATCTGCTAATTTATCTGCATTGTACATGCCAATTTCACAAATGCTAGGGAATTGGTCAAGTTTTTGTTCTTGCAGCTGCGATTCCCACAATTTTAATTTTATTTTGAAAGCTTGAACACTTGAGTACAGTTATGTAACAATTACATTTTTTCCTTGAAGTTTAACGTTCAAATTATTCAAGTGTTCTGTCATATCTATTAAGATCACAAAGTCAAGCCAACATTCATCACTGTGTTCCATTGGTTTGCCTTTTTGAGCCATAAACATAACAATATGTTTACACAATTCAAAAAATCGTTTAAGCATTGATCCACAACTAAGCCACCATACCTCTGCAAAGTAGGGAATATCTGAACATTTTTCATCAAGATCGTTTAAAAATTGTGTGACTTTGCGGTGATTTAGTCCTCTACTTTTAATAAAATTAACTATTTTAATTATGGGATTCATTACATAATCCATTTTCAGCACTTTAGAGGACAAGACTTCTTGATGTACAATACAGTAAATTCCAATGAATTTGGGTCATTCATGTTTAATTTCATTTAAAATTTTGTTTTGTATTTTTGTAACAACACCAGCATTTTTACTGACCATGGATGGTGACCCATCTGTAGTAATACTGCAGAATTTACTCCAATCCAAGTCATAATTTGGTATTAATTGCTCAATTGTTGAGTAAATATCTTGAGCTGTAGTAGTACTCTTCAATGGTATGCACTGCAGCAACTCTTCTATGATGTTAAAATCTTCATTAATTCCACGAATAAATACAGCAAGCTGCGATGTATCTCTGTTATCTGTACTTTCATCGGCTGCTAAGGAATACCAGATAAATTCTTTAATTTTATGTTTAAGTTGAAAGTCCAAATTTTCTGCCAATTCATTTACTCTGGAAGTAATTGTATTTCTAGTCAGGGGTATTTCTTGAATGACTTGTTTCTGCAATGGGAATGAAATGTCAGCCACATCTAGCATACATTCTTTTAAAAATTCGCCATCACTAAAAGCTTTTGGATTTTTTGCAATCTTTAATGTGATTGAATAACTAGCTTTCAATGCATTCTCACTGTCAATTTTTGATTTTTTAAAAAATGATTGCTGCCCCATAAGTTTAGTTTTCAAAGATGCCAGTTTTTCTTGCCTAATTTCATTGGTAAATAACTCAAACTTGTCTTTATGATTCATTTTATAGTGTCTTTTCACATTAAATTCTTTACAAACGGCAATAATCTTATTGCAAATCAAACAAAGTGGTTTACCATTCCATTCAATAAAAAAAATACCAAATTTCCCACTTTGGCTGGAAAAATCGGCACTCACTATCAACTTTTCTTTTTACTGACATTATTTATTGAAAATTTTTTATCATTGCAGTTTATTTGACTGAACTCGCTCACCAATAAGAAAATGCAACAAAGTCTCTAATTACAGAAGTGTCTTAAATACTGAACAATGTTGCCAGATGATTTTAGCTTTTGTGGACAAAAATTTTCTAAAAAGTAGTCCAAAAGTATCCAAATCAAAAAATTCGTTTTTAATAACCCAAGATTTGACAACAAAATAAAAAAACAACATTTGTACTTTTCCAGCAAAAATAAATAATCTTGTTTAGACGGACTTTGAAGATCAAAAGATAAAATAGAGAAAACATAATGTAAACAAGAAATTAAACACAAAAATAAATCAAATAAAATTAATATCTCTAAGTAATATGAATAAATAAATAAATGAAAATAATAATAATTGAGTTCAACAATTTTGTTTATTAAGTATTATTTGTTTAAATACAAAATATCACACTTTCTTTAGTATCAACATAATAAAAAATAAACAAATAGCATTATTGAATTAATGTTGGGGACCGCAACTAATTGCCTTGAGAATTAGTCATGGCCCATGGGCTGTATCTTTGACATCCCTGATTTAAATGATCTACCACTGCACAAGAAAAGTGAGATGAGCACCACTATGTTGAAAACAGTAGTATTGTATTACTATCAGCACAGCTTTCAACAAAGGCATCAATTTCTCATAAAAATTGTAAACTGCACCAGTAAATTGACTTTTAATATAATGATAAAATTAATAAAAATCAAATTGACCAATAACATGGACCTCAAAAATGGAATAAAATACAGCCTTTAATAATAAATGAGCCAAGCAGCTGATCATTGACCCATACCACACATTCACCACTGAAAATTATTGTTGTAAATTACTTTCAAAAACAATGACTTAATTAAATTAATTAATTAAATTCTAATTATTAAAGTCAAGATGGAAACTCTTACTCTTACTTAATATCTGTATAGTTAATAGTCAAGTTATGACTTGATCTATCTGGCATTATCATTTTGTTATTAATACATAATTCAGGATTGGTTTATTATGTGATATTATGCTATGTATTTACTAAATCAGCAATTGTTAAACAAAATACTAATCAAAATTTATTTGTTTTTGTAGAAATATGAAAAATAAGTTAGTGAAGAAAAGAGATGATTATCTTCAATGGTCAGATTATTTTATGTCAATTGCCTTTCTTTCTGCTATGAGAAGTAAAGATCCAAATTCTCAGGTTTTGTATAAATTTCAGAAATATATTTAAAATATATTGCATAAATTGATATAAGAATTTAGTAATAGTTAAGAATTGACAACTCCTTAACAGTTATTGTCGTTAATTATGGTTATAATATCAGAAGTTATTCTAGAAAATAACTAACATCTGGAATCTAACAGAAGTTAAAAATGGCACATTCTGAGAAGGAATTATTAAATTAGGAACTATAGGGATAGTCATAATATAGTACATATTATTATTAATTTTTTTATTTTGTTTTAAGACAAATAAACACTGTTATGCATATTATTTTTCAATGAAGGTAAAGAAAAATTTAATTTATTGCAATGGAGAATAAAATGAATAAATGATGACAAAACAATGTAAAAATAGTATTCAAATTTTAAAATCGTTTATTAAAAATATGACACTACATGATGGATTTAGCATCACAGTGTTGTTAGAATCCCTTTACAGTAATGGAGTTTGAGGATAGTTAAACTTGAATCATCTCAATGGAAGTTGAAGACATTGCTCATCTTAACTGTTATTATATAAATAACATCAATTGTTGGCATAAATGTATTTAGGGTATCAGAAATATTTCTATTTAAAATAGTCATTTCATAAAATTATTAGGGTGTTGTTTTATTTTAGGATTTTATGAACACTTTATTACTGAGAGAGTAACTGATAGTCTTTGGACTTGTATACTTAAAGAATAGATATTATTAACTCAATTGCTTCACTGAAAAAAATATTGAAATTTTAAATACTTTATGTATCATAAATATTAGTAATTAAATGTTGAAATATCATGTTTCAATGTTTCTTTAATTTGAAGATTTGCAAAAAATTTTTTATATAACTTAATAATAGCTGTGCAAGCAGGAATACAGAAAGATATAGAAATAGAATAAATCCTTTATCAAACTAAAGTCATAAGTCTGGAAAACTAAAAATAATGAGATCTTGTGAATGATTTTAGAATTAAGTTTGATTTTGACAAAAATTAAAATCAAAAGTCTTAGATCTTACATTATAAAAGATTGTTCATTATTCATAATATAACATTAAAGAGGACTATTTTTATATATAGAATAAGATAAAAATTGCATTACTTTTCTAAATGAATTTCCATTATTGCTTGTTATTCAAATAAGAAATAAAAAAAAGAATTGGAATAGTTTCTTGAATAATTGTAATAATCAAATATTCAAATAAGAGATAAGTTAATGCAATGCATAATTTATATATTGAATGTATTCCAAAATGCATGTCTACTAAATGTCTCACTCAAAGGTTTGCAGAAATTAAGACAAATTATTCTGTAGAAATATTTTAAAATGCAAAGGATACATTTTATGAACACTTTATAACATATCATTAACATAACAATTTTTTGGTTTATTTATTCAGATAAATAAAAATTTTAAATGTTGGTTTTTGTTTTATAATTAACATAAGTAAGATAATGGTAATGATATTTACAGTAAAAATTTATGTATGTTGTTTGAAAAAATTTTTTATAAAAAGTCAACTGAAAGTTTCGTATACGGGAAAAAAAACATACTTATAACTATAGAAAAATATTACTCATTGCATTTGTGTCTTTATTTCTAAAATTAGCAGTCAATTTTGTAAATTTTATTGTTTGTTTTTTATGAATATAATATAAATATTTATATTTATTTTATATTATATTAAAATTTATAAATTAAAATAATGTACTATATATTGTTTAATAATAATTGTACTTTCTCTTGAATACTTGAATACAAACATATACAATAATTAATCAGTAAATTTTTTACAGTTTTGATCAATAAATGCATAATGCATATTTTAATTTGAAAATTTTCAAATTCAAAGTATTTCTGAATAATTACATTGTGAGATTAGCTGGGGGTATCGAATCACAGTGATATTCTATACCACTTACTCAGCAACTGATCTTTGGATCAGTTCTCGGTTGTCTATAAAGATGGCTATTACTGTGAGTGTTAGAGGGACTTATGGTTGGAGTGAGGAAAAGAAGGCAGAGACTTACGATTGCAGGATCTTGTCTCCTTGTCAGGTTCCTGACACCAGATAGTCAATTTCGCGGGCTATCACGCAGTTACTTCCAATTATTTTTACGAAGAGGTTGTGTTAAAATTGAGAGGAGGGAATCTTTTGATTCAGTCAGTAATAAGGCCATTTTTTTATATATATAACAAAGAGTATTTAATAAACCAAAAAAAAAATAAAAATGGAGATTACTATGCTAAAGTTTCCTACCATGCGGATAAAGAGATTACAATTCTTTTAAACCATACTACCTCAACAGGTTTTTTTTTACCTGGGTTTCCTGCTTTAGTCGTGTCGAGGACAAGGTTCATTAAAATTCAGGTTCTTATCAAGCCTTTACTTCTTTCTCTTGGAATTTCGGAAATGGCACTTCATCAAACAATTTCTTAATTTGGGAACATGTAGAAAGATCTTTACTAGACTTTGGGCGTTGGCTATGGAGAGACGGCACGGAATACGTACTTCTTCTTTTAGAAGTTGAGGCGCACTCCTGGCTAAGGACATTGACCATAGGAGAGACAACTGGAATACGTCCTCTTACTTCGCGAGATTTTGGCACATTCCTCAAACAATACAAAAGAATCCCCTTTTTCGAGGATTTCTTCTAATTGGAACGTTGTATTTTCCCATGTGAACAGGATGAGTGGGAAATTACAGAGGGGTTGACTTGTAGTTGTATGACTCAAAATTTTGAAGATAAGGGAAAAAGAAAAAAGATGTTCAACTTCCATTGAAGAGGAAGTGTGTTTTACAGTTTCCTTCGTTTTTGAAAATAAACTTTTTCCATCAAAATCATAAAATATTACTTCTAAAATTTATTAATTTGGTTTAAACTTTTAATTAATTAAAGGGGAGTATTCAAAATCTCACATCAAGTACAAATAAAAGAATCAAATTTTTATTTTATCTAATTCATCTGTTGTAGATTACTAGGTATTCATAAGTTCTATGGTCTTAGTTTTATTTTATGCAATTTTAAAATAAGTTCCTTTAATACAAATAATAATAAGTAAAATTTATTTATTTGTTTATAAAAACAAAAACATTAAAAGATTAATATATAGTCTTGAAATAACATTCATAAAAGAATTAGGGTCAATGTGGGTAAATATGAGACACTTTTCAAAACTTTGGTAACAGCATATGTTAGGATCAGTATTTTACAAAGAGAAATACATGACAAGGTCTACAGGTGAATATGCCATTAGATTTAACACCATTTTTTCTATATGTATGAGAAATACTGAGAAAAAAATGTGACACTGGGAGGTGAAAAATGACACCCATTATATCACCATAAGGTCTTGCCTATGCCAAAAGTGAGGTTAATAATGAGGTACTACAGGTTAAGGTCTGATTACAGAAATGAGGACTGACTAGTGTGAGACCTAAGACTTAATCATGATTTCACTAACATACTGCTTAACTTGTTGTTTAATTTCACGAATAAGTAACAGCCACAATTTAGTAAATGCTGTTATATTTAAAGTTAATCTTTCTGGCTACTTCAAAATTTTTAATCAATTGGACATTGGAGAAAATGACAGAAAATATAAATCTATGTATAATAAAGTTAGTGAAAAATTTTTCAGAAAAGAAAACAGTTTTGATAGACTTAATTAAGGCACATAAAACAATAGAGGATATGACATAAATTTGATAACTAGGAAAAAACATGCTTAGAAAATTCATAAAGAATTTCATGAATTTCCCCAAGAGTAGTTCAAAGTTTAGGGCAGTTTAATGTTTAATGTTTGTTACAATTGATATGTCATAAAAATGTTTCTATATAAAAAGTAATATATGTTAAATTGTGTTAAATATACATAAATCTATATTTTAAAAATTATTCCAAAGTTTAATGTTTGAATAAATTTCAAATGTTTGATTCCTTAATATTCTTTTTGAACCCTTTTACCTTGTTATTAATTCTTTGTTCTCATCAATTTAATCTGTCACAAATATCTAAAATAACAAAATACAGAAACTGGAGGGAATGTCAAAAAATAAATTTGTACCTTAGAAATCAACTTCAGCAAAATGTTTAATGAAACAAAAACATTTTCAACTTAATTTGATAGATCTTCATCAATTGAATAGTCCAAAATAGAAGATACTTGAATAAATAAATGAATAATTATTTATTTATTTATCAGAGATTTTTACCAAAGGTAAATTGATAGATTTGGCTGTCCTTATTTGAATAGTTTCTTGAATAATTGTAATAATTTTAGCAACTACAATGAAAAATTTTATTTGTATGTTAATATCTTTTTGTTATTAATAAATATTGACTGTAAAGATAACTTTTTATTGAAATTATACTTTATTTTATGTATTATATGTAATTTAAAATTATTCTACTTTATTAAGTTACTTAAATTATTTTACATCAAATTCTCTTTAGGTGGGTGCATGTATAGTTAATCCAGAAAAGAAAATTGTTGGTATTGGTTACAATGGAATGCCAAATAGATGCAATGATGATGAGCTACCTTGGGGAAGAGAAGGACCTTTCCTTGAAACTAAATATGCTTACGGTAAATATAAAATAAACAGTTTTTATGATTTTTAATTAAAATAAACTTTGATTATGATTATTGGCATATTTTAGCATACATAGTATTCATAAGTCATGAAACATTCTAAAATTTAATATTTATAAACAACACAACAGATACTTTGTCATTGAAATACACTACACTACAGATTTTTGTCATTGAAATAAGAATAAACTCTCCAAGTTTTTTTCAGTAATAGTATGCATGCATACTTGCTGTCATTTGTTGCTAGAAGGTGATAGTAGCAAATGTAAAAAGTCATTTTGTGTGTTGGAATATGCAAGAACTTTGTCTGTTGTGACTTTACAGTGACAGTTTTGAGCAGAATTCCATAATGACACTACCCTGTGTACTGTGTACACTGTGTACAATACTATCCTGAAATGGTATGCAAAATTCCAGGGGTGAAGGCTGTCTGTGCACCAATCTTTGTCCTGGACATCCAGAGCCAAGTGAACAAAGCATGGATCATATTCAACAAGCCTATGAGTGTAGCCCTTGCAAGTCCACTACAGATTCAAGTTTAGAAGTTAGTGTCTTGCAACCAAAATTCTGGTGAATTCTCTGCAAGAGATTGAACTAACATTCATATGAGAGAAAATGGATTATTGGCTAGATATCTGCCACATCAGAAAAGATGTGCACATTGAACATTTGTAACTCATGTAAAAAAACTTGAAGCATTTACCTTTATTTCAGTGTTAAAAATTATATCTGTTGTATAGTTTATAAAAAATAAATTTTTAAAATGTTTCACAGACATCTGTATTTTAACTATTATTATATATGCAACTGTAAATCATTATGTGTATAAAATATAATATAATTTATTCATTTATAGAATTCACAGACAAAAATACAAAATGTAACAAGCAATTATTTATTGTGACATTGTCATAATGCCAGGCTGCAATTTTTAATGTATTTAGTTTAAAACATGTGCTCTTCACCTCAAATTAGTTGTGGCTTGCCTCTGTACATCATACTTTTCCTTTAACAGTATAGTTGGCCAGTCATCTATCTAACACCTTACAGGGGAAAGTTTTTGAATTGAAATAACATGACTTCCAGTTGGCATCGGAAGTTTGTATATAGTTAATCAGGGCCTCATGCCCCTATGGTTTCCATATCTGGTCTCATCTTTCATTTATCTAATTCTGTTTTGGAGATTAAGGAAAGACAGATGTATGGCAGTGGGATTTTATAGGTCTAAAATTTTTCAAATTGCAGCCTAAAAAAATAAAAATGCTTAATTAAAAAATTTGAAAAAAATAAGTAAACAATCTTATTACATCATCTGAGGTTCTCTGAGATAAAATTCTTTATTTAACAAACATTTAAGCCTATTACCTTAGACAATCTTCAGGTTTTGTACTAAATTTTGTTCAAAATCTGAACTGAACTATTTTAATGTGTACAATATAGCTGAACCTTCAGATTAGTAACTTCTTCAGATTATATAACTTTTAGAGAAGAGTGTTTTCTCATGTTTTAATTCAGAAATATAAAAATACAATTGTTAATAGTGATTGACCAATTTTGAAATTAACAAATCAAATATGTATTCAATAAACATCTTGGGAATCTAAAGATTTATTTATTATACAGTAGACCCCCCTATAACACAGGTTCATATAATACGGATTTGTATAACACAGCGAAAAAATTGTGATCGTGTTCCTATAACATGATAAAAGAGGCTCGTATAACATGGTAAAAGAATGAGACAGATTGTCATCGCCAACTTGTGTCGCGACAGGATTGGTCGAATCTGGACTAATAGTGGACATTGCACAAACCGTTGAGTTTAAACAAGCAGCGGACCTACTAAAAAACATTTATTATTCAACGGCCATAAAAATGATATTTCTATTAATGATGTCATCAAAGTTCAGCGAATTTTTCACAGAAAGAATAACTTATCAGGAAACGTGTGACTGCCATCTGATGAGCCGCTCCACGACAAAAACAAGCTTATGCAATGGTGTCTTCGAACGGTGCGCACTCGATAAGTATTCCTACAATTTTTTGTTTATAGCATAGTTTATATGGATTATTCCCAAAAAATTATACATGTTTTGGAAATATTCAAGTCAAATTAGTCTAGAATTGATTAATTTTATGGAAGAAAACCTTTCAAACAGCCTTACCCCATAAACTGCACATGTGCCAGGCTGTGATTGGCTCATGTATTTAAGTGACTCATTTTTCTGTGTTATACAAATCTGTCTTATATGTACCCATGTTATAGAGGGTCTACTGTAATACATTTAAATATATCTGTAAAAAAAAGAGAAAGAACAAAAAATATGTTTATAAATTAATAATAAAGTTTCTATTTAGCTATTTTATCAAAACAATTTATAAAAATTTTTAAATGCAATTCATTAATATGCAGATTTTTGTATTGGAGGAATGAGAGAAAATTTTATTTCAACCTGACAAGAAATTCCAGCAATTAAATATTGTTGAAAACAATTTGAAACAAACATAGATTTTCTTTTTTGGTTTTTTAAAGTAAACTTCAGAAAAAGTTCACTTGATTTTAATACAAATATATGTGTTACTAAAAGAATAGTGAAATAAATATCATCCAAAGGTTCAATATTATTTTGTCTGAATGAATTTTTTAATGGTTTTATATTTTTAAGGCATACTTGATATACAATAGATCTACATCAAATTCATTGTAATTTTCCATCTTGATTTTAACTTAACAAGCTGTTAGAAATATTAATGCTGAAATCTGATCTTTAAAATCATCATAAGTGTAATTTTTCATTTGCATTAAGAAAGTTTAATGAAACACCTTTAATTGTTGAACAAGTTTAATAGTAATAATTTGGTATCTCAATTATCTGGCATAACCCAAGTCTGATTGACTGTATAGTTCCATTTACATGTAAATGTTAATCATGTTAAACATCCTGTTTTCCTGTTTACTTAGATTTTATTTCTGTGTACAGTGTTGTGTGTCAGTACATTGTATTATTAATATTTGCCTATCTGCCTTCAAAAAGAATCAGTACCAAAAGGTCACAGGTCATGTCATTCATTGCCTTCAGGCCTCTACACTCTTAGTAATTCAGCCTCTTACTAATCTGGCACTCCTCTGGCCAAGGAATGGCTGATTTAACAAGAGTCTAGTGTATTTACAATTACCAAATGATAAGAAAGAAATATTCTGATAATATAAATATTTTAAATGATGATAATTGTAAAACAGTTTTAATTTCTGTAATGAATTAGAGATATACAGAATAAAAAAATGCCACTTTTTCCATTTAAAGGTTTCAGAAGTTTAATAAACAAAACAAAATATATAAATGTTGTGACAAGTTATAAGTTTGTCAAAAGTTTTCTCTATGAAAATAACAGAAGATAATGTTATTAATGAATATAAACTCTAAATATTGTCATTAAAGATTAATTAATTATAAATTAATTAGGCTTTAATGACAGAATGACAGGATATTTAATCATGTATATTGTACGTAATCATGTAATTATGTATAAATTATATATCATAACTTAATTTTATATGAAAAAACTTTTGACAATTTAATGAACAATTTTTTGCTTAAAATTTAAATTTTTCAATAGCAATGTAAACGTATTTATCAATTTATATTTAAAAAGTTATAGATGAATTAATGATTAAATATTTTATCAGATATTTTAAGAATGAGATATTTAAAGTTATCTTAGGGTGCGTTTACTTCTGAGTTAGCAGTGCTAATTCTGATAACCGGATGTGACGTCATTAGCACGTGTATTCGTGCTTGCTTGTCCAATTCGAAAGTGAACACATACGCTAACAAGAAATATGGCTGGAAACCGCCATATTTCTTGTTAGCGTATGTGTTCACTTTCGAATTGGACAAGCAAGCACGAATACACGTGCTAATGACGTCACATCCGGTTATCAGAATTAGCACTGCTAACTCAGAAGTAAACGCACCCATAGTGTTAGTCATTAAACTTATAAGAATGTTATCACTTTCCTAAAATATTAATGATGAATAAATATATATGTTATCATACATGAATTTTATAGATTTGTTATCTTCAAAATTTAACAATTTAGAATTTTGTAACCGTTTTTATTCAGAATTAAAAAAAAAGAAATTTAAATATAAGTTAATACAAGATGTTTTATAACTTTTAAGTTTATTTAGTTTATCTGTATATAATGCATATTTGGTCATATTAATTTTAGATTAATGTTTCTTTAATTAAAATTCTTTAAAAACTATCAAATAATAATATAAAATTTTTATTCACAAAATCTTTACATAAAAAATTAGAAAAAGTCAGAGAAATAATCAAACTAATCAGAAAATAGTAACAAAACAATTAGAAAAACTGTATGAAATTCTTTATCTTCTTTAGAGTCTATTAAAATCCATAAACTATTTAGATTTTAGAGGCATTGATGAATTGTAGTAGTGTCAGATTTTTGCCCAAATCCAAGCTTTCAAACTAGTAAAATAATTTTAAATAATTTTTATTCATTACAAGTTCAATATAATATTTCCAGTCATTCATGTTAGTTTTGCATGTTTGTCACCAGTGGTGCCTCAATATTCATACTGTTTTGAGTTCTTTTGTGTTTTTGAAGATTATTGGTAACTTATTATTGTTTTAATTAAAAATTAACAGTTTATTTTTATTTTTATAATGTATTATTAATGTTTTCAATCTTCAGTCTGCATTTGAATATTATTCTGATGCACATTAACATTCTTGTTTGAGAATGTGTTAGAAATACTATTTATACAATGTAAAAGTCCTGAAGGTAGAAAGATAACAACAGTAATCTTATTTTTTTTTTTTTGTTATTCAAGCTTCTTGTTCCGTTTTAATATCAATTGAAGGATCTAAAGCAGGGATGAGCAACCTTTATCTATGTAATGGCTGCATTCAAAATTTTTACACTGACGCAGACCACATACAAGAGAAAAGAGGGGAAAATGTCAGTAAATCACAATTATTTATTCATATATAGCATAGGTATACTTAATTTAGCTTCTGGAACTAATGTAAACATAATATATTGGAAATATTTGGTTAAATATTAATCACTGCTAGTTTTAAATTAGTTTTGATGTGTCTGTTAGCTGGTTTCTTGTTTTAATTTTTACTAAATTCATTGTGGAAAAACTATTCATATACATAAGTTGTAGAAAATAACGTTTGAATTTTTGTTGCATACTTCCTTAAGCAGGAAAATTGATATATTTATTCATATTTTTTGCAATGCGGGCTGCAAAAAACATTACTGTGGGCCACGGTAATATTTTTGTTTTGTTTATTCCTGTCATCTCCAACATCTACTGTTTGATAAGTTCATAACAAAGTGACACTATTCTTTAGATCCTTCAAGTAATCTTTTTAATTAATAATCAAAACACAAAAGGCATTCATATCAGTTCAAATACTTTAACAATGTGTAGGATGATGACAAGGAGATAGAAAATTTATTTTTTTATTAAAATAACTGATATGTTTGAAATGAGACATTTATATCATAAATTGTACAAAAGAATATGTAATTATTATCCATATCAATTCCTCTGTTTTAATGTGAAAATAATAGTAATATATATAGTATATATGTAGAAATAACCCATACAATTCAAAATTTGTTGGTGAAGATATTGTTCTTGTCAAGAGATAAAGCACTATGTAAATAGGTGGTTCAAAATCCTTGTTTTGCTTTTTGAATCAAATGAACACTTATTCTGTGAAATAATAAAATTACATGTGATGTAGACATATCAAAGAAACACAGGATTTAAATCAAACTACTTGTTACTATAGAAAAGAGAAATTACAAGTATTTTGAACCATTTATTTACATATTGCTTTATCTCTTGATGAGAACAATGTTTATCCCAACAAATATTGAATTGTGAATATTGTTTCTATGCACGTATCTATTATTACTTGTTTTGAATAACAACTTATTTTAATTAATTTCACACATTCCTTATGTCTTCCATCAATACTTTATTAAAAACAAATGTTTTTGGCCTAGTTTATGGGCCTGCTTCAGGCCCATAAACTGTAGCCTGAGGCCAGCTCATTACAGCCTAGTTTACATCTTCCTGCCTTATTGTATTAAGAACTTTTTAATGAAGTATTGCTTGAATATGTAAGAAAGGTGTGAAATTAATTATTGATAAGTTCCAGCGTTGATAGACACATTACTTATTTTAGTAAATTTATATGATTATAATTAACTACCATTTTAAAGACGGTTACAATTGTTATCCTTCTCTCATTTCAAACACAACTGTTATTTTAGTAAAAAATAAATGTTTATCTCTTGTCATTATTCCTTGCCATGACAATTTTGGATTGATTGTATTATTTAGGCCAAAATGTATCATGAAGTTTTCTATTTAGGACAAATTTTATCAAAAGCTGATATCATTATTATTATTTTTGGTCTTATAGTTATAACTTTTCATATTCAGTTTTAATGTACTTTTCAACTTGTTTATCTCCTGTTTTCTGCTAGCATTTTGAATAAATTTGCTCTTAATATTTTGTTATATTATTATTTATAATTGTACTTCTAATTTAATCACAAATTCTAAACTTTCATTTAATTATCATCTTTCAATGCCATTTTTTAAAATAATATCTAAAGATATAAATTATATACAGTAATACCTCGACTTATGCAAACCCAGAGTTAAGCGATTTTCAAATCTCGTCAATTCGTCTTTTGTTTGAGCGCCACACATCTCTTTATTACTCACTCCCCCCACACTATTGTTCGGCTTACATGTTCAGACGTGTCGCGCGGAATCGACGCAAAGTTACAATTTATTTTGTGTTATTTATTTCTGTGTTTGTTATATCTACAGAGACTTGAGAGACTGTGTGTGGTGATTTCTTGTAACCGTGAACGAATCAAAAGATGAGATAAGATTAACGAGAACATTTATTAGCTTACATACATCCAATTTGGATTTTACACAAATTGCAAAATTATACCCCGACTTACACGAATTCGACTTACGCAGTTATTGCTTGGTCCCACCTATCGCGTAAGTTCGGGGTATTACTGTATACCATTCTCTATGTTATTTTTATTCCTACATTTTTTTTTTTTATATTAACATGTTTCATCACTAAAGCTTAAGATTGTTTAAATTATTTTAAAAATAAAAATATTTTTACAAATTTACAAAAAGTTCATATTTAACAAGTTGTAACAAAATGTTTTATAAATTAAATTTAGAGAATTTGACAGGATTTAGCTTCAAAAAGACAGAAAAGTTAATATGCATTTCTATTAATGAATTATTTAGAAGAGTAGTAAATATTGACATAAGAATAAGACAAACTTTCTTATTTCAGAATCATATTTATTTGTTAATCTAGTTATAATGAATAAATATATAGACTGACTCAAACCTTTTATATCAAATAAAGTTCAATATTAGTAAAATGTTAATCAGTTCATATAAACAGAATTTTACAATTCTTAATTTTTTATTGTTCATTCTTTTCCTTTTGTGATAAATATTGAATAAATTTTAGATATTAAAATATTTAATGTATAAAAATGTTATTATGTAACTGGTAACTTTATCATTTTAAATTAGAAACTACATTTTTTTTAAATGCACGAATATTATATACTATATTGGAGTATTTCTATAATTAGATATTACAAATCTATTTATTATTTTATATCATTATTATTACCAAAACTATTTAAAAAATTAATTATTTTTAATTAATTAATAAAATTAATTCTTTGATGTTTAAACATTTTTAGTAATAATTTTTATCAGTTATATAGTATACTTGTATACTATAGTATGTAGTATCTTGCTAATATAAACTTTCTTAATCCAAATTAATTTTATTTGTTATGTTATTAAATGTTCCAGCCAAAAGTAAATAGGCTTCATAGATAATTTTTTTTAAAAAACATTAAGAAATTGTAATATTAATATTTACCACATGTTTTAACATAAGTATGTGGCTGGATGGGCACGTGGTCAAGGTGGCAGCCTACCACTCTGCCATTCTGGGGAACCCAGGATTAAATCTGGACGGGTCAAAAAATCCCCAGGAATTTTCGGGGAGTTGGTCCGACCAGATATGTCAGCCCTCATTCCTCACCACCCTATTGTGAGCCTGGACAAACCCATAATGGGCTTGCTAAATGAGGCCCTCTTAGTGCCCACAGAGCAGAAAGTGTTATAAAAAAAAAAAAAAAAAAAAAAAAATACATGAACTAAACAGTGAAAAATTTGTTTAAAGTTACATATCTGTCAGTAGTTCTTTCTTATTTTCATTATATAACCTTGCTAATCTGAATTTTCTGTTAATCCAAACACTTTCCTACGATAAATTGCATTATTAATTTTATTTGCTTAATAGTTAATATATTTATGTTTTATTAGATTGTTAATTTATATTTTAGTTTGCCATGCAGAGATGAATGCTATTATGAATAAGAACACTGCTGATGTCAAAAATTGTACCATTTATGTTGCTTTGTTTCCATGTAATGAGTGTGCAAAATTAATTATTCAGTCTGGAATTAAAGAAGTTGTTTATCTGTCAGATAAATATCACAAGGAACCAAGTGCAGTTGCAGCTCGCAAACTTTTTGATATGGCTGGAGTTACTTACAGGTAAAATTTTAATTTTATAATTTTTAAATACATTTTTTATAGATATGAGTGTATATATATATATTAGAGTGATCATGAAATACTTTTCTATATATGAAATGGTTAAATAGTGTTAACCATTATTTAACCATTTTATTTAACAAACATCCTTATTTAATATCAATAATTTCTTCATGAAAATTTGATATTCTGTATGAAAATGCTAACTGGAGCCTGTTTCTGATTAAATTAACTTGGAAAAAACCAGATACACAGATTTTCTGTAGTTTTTAGAGTGTAAAAACAGTCAATCAGTAATCAAAAATGCTGTTGAAATGAACAAATATTAATTTATTAAGAAGTGTTAATGTAATATGTTTTAATTCAAGTATTAATTTCATATCTTGTATGTGTAATGCAATAACTATAAAAGTTTAAAATTACAGGTATACCTCAGGTTATGTTGTTCTCAATTATATGTCATTTGTCAAAAAATATTCAATATATGGAAAAATAAAAATCATGTCATTTTATTCGACTTTATGTCCATCTGCCACAAATATTGAAATCGTAATATCACTAGAAAAGTGTTAAAGCACATAAAATCATATTAAAATATGTACATTTACAGTAAATGTTAGTATAATCATCATAAATCCTAGAGAATGAAACATGAAAACATCTGTGTTTCTGTGTTGTTGTCTTATTTAGCGGTCTTTAAGTGCTCAATATTGGTGTTTTCCACGGTAGCTCCAATATCTACAGTTTGGCATCATTGTCAGTCCCACTCAATATTGGTAAATTTAATATAAATTAGTTTATTTTCTACTGTCACAAGATAATTGTAATAACTGTATTTGTTATTTAACCTTACAAAATCATCTTATTTTATAATATCTTAGAGCAAACCACATTCACAAATAAAGAGTCAGCAATGTACTGTAAACATTGCAAAATTGTAAACATGTACATTTACAAGTATGTACTGTACGTACATGAATTCGTAAATTTAGATTACTTTTTTCTGTGCTATATTAAACACTAAAATTTATTTGTTTGTAAGCTTAAAATAGATTCTTATTAACAACATATTATTAAAAATGCATTTATAAATAAAATACAGAACTGGGAATGGTTATTTGTGGTTTAGCCTAGTGACAAGTAAATTTGGAGAAAAGTAAATTCGACTTATGTCGTTTTACGACTTAAGTCGCTTCTCCTGGAACCAAATGTAAGGCAAGGTATACCCGTATAATGTGTTTTTAATGGCTATGGCCTTATATTTTAGCTTTTCTTTGGTCTTAATTTTCTGTCCAGTCTTGGAAAAAATTTAATACCTTACAACATCAACTTAAAATTTCAAACCATTATCCTAAAACAATGAAAACACAGTAAAATACCTATAAATAGGTAACAAACTGTTGTATTAAGATGTAAAATGCTTGTAATTAAACAATTAACCCAGTTATTAAGTTAACAACCAATTTCTTTGTATGTATGGCATGTAAAGTCAATGTATCATATACTATAAATATTACTTTATGTTAAATGCAACATATAACATACTGTGTACTGAGTGAGTTGCACACTTGAAGCTGAAAGAAGGTTGAGGCAGTGTAATTTTCAATCTATAGGATCATTTTAAGCATTTTTGAGACACAGATACAGAGCAAAAATATTAGATATGAGCAGTGAGATGAGGCCCTAAAAAGGCAAAGTTTTTGGTTATCATCAGATTACTCATGTTAATATGGTTTGTCCACAAGTCTGAAATTTTACCAATTGTTTTTTGAAATGTTTCCTGCAAGTTGTTTTTTTATTTATTGAGTTTTTGGAACATAAATATTAATTTTTTCTGTATAAACATTGATCAAAAACATTGTATTGAATGATAAGTATTTTCGAAGGAGTTTGGGTATTAAAAACCAAGAGATATTCTACCAGTAAAACATTAACAGGGTGTATGTTCTGCAGGATATGCTACAGTTTATTTATTACAAGCAAAACAATTTTAACTTTAAAAGACTAAAAACTATAGTCTAATAATAGTGTAATTTTATAATTCATTTAATAGTATGTCTATTTCTTTATTTTTAGTTAATGAATTTTTGATATGGTATTTTGAGGTAAATTTCTTAAATACATAATTGTATCAATAATTAATTTTATTATTTAAATATAACAATCTGTCCAGCCAAATATTTGCCTTTTGTTGTTCCATTTACTTTTTTTTTTCCTTCTTCTTTCTTTACAGTAACATACTTGTGATGACTAGTTATATTTGTACTAATTCACAATATATTTAAATTACAATGCACCACACTAGGAAATAGTTAACAACTTACACAGAACCAATAACCAGTGTGTTATAGTGCCTGAAGAACTCAAAAGTTTGAAAATATTTGTGATAGTTTTTGTTTTTGTTTTTATTATTTCACACTTGTTATTGGTTCTATGTATGTTGTTCACACTATATTTATATTTATTTGTTTTTTTTTTAAGATAAATTAACAAAAATTATTGGGCTGCAATTTGAAAAATTGTAGACATATATTTCCACTGTCATGTGTCTGCCTGTCTGCCTTTCCTTAATCTTGAGAACATTGTTAGATAAATGAAATTCAGGACCAGATTTGGAAAGCTTAGTGCAAGAGGCTCCAAATAACTATATATGAACTTCCTATGCAAATCAGAAGTCACGTTATTTTAATTCAAAAATTTTCCCCTGAAAAGAGTTAGATAGATGACTGGCACAATGCTCTTGCTAACAGAAAAGTATGATGTATTGTACTGTACAGGGGCAAGACAATACAGTACTAATTTGAGGTAGAGAGCATATATTTTAAATTAAATAAATTTAAAATATGATTAAAAATTGCAACCTGGCATTAGGACAATGTCACAATAAATAATTGCGCATTTCTATTATTTTATATTAAGAAAATATTACTACTGCAGAAGCCATTTCACATAGAATTTTGTTGTTTAGGCTTCCACTCCAAGATATTTTACACAGCATTAAAGAAATCTGATTTTAGATTTATGAATTTTTTAAATTTTATCAATAAAAATTCTTCCAAAAAGGCTGGCACAACTTTATGAAGTAAATGAAATCATTCAAAAAGATTTGATTTATTTCATTTTCATAATAAATAACACATTGCTTTATTTGTAAATAATTAATATAATTTATTTGTAATTTATAATTACTATAATTCAATATTTGCAAACAAAGCAACGTGTTATCTATTAAATTTCTCTTTAAAAAGTTTTTATATTCTTTAATTTCTCTTTAATTATTGAAATATTGAATTATATACAATACTTGACTTTAATTTAATTAATTACTGCTAATCACTAAAAACGTATCTCCAGAAAAATATCTTATAATACTATGCATATGTAGCTAGAAGTATTTCTAAGATTATCAGCACAAAACCTTTCTCACTAATTTCTAGCCTTATTAACAGGAGTACAAACGTTTTCGGCCCTCTTAATACCCGAGGAAGGCCTATTAAGAAGGCCGAAAACGTTTGTACTCCTGTTAATAAGGCTAGAAATTAGTGAGAAAGGTTTTGTGCTGATATCTTATAAATTTTACGATTATATAATAATATACCATCTTATCACTTTGAGGGATACGGATTCAATAATTTTATGGCTAGTTTAGGGAAGGAGATTATTTTTTATTTCTCTTTCATTCGTTAGGTTCCATTATGGATTATGCCATTTGTAATGGATTTAAACAAAGCTGTGTCATATAATTCTGGTGTGCCTCATTGTCTCATGTGGTTGATCAGTTGCACAAATCAACTAATCAGTCATATTGCAGTGATGTGACAATATGTATAAAGTGAAACACAGAGGAACATAAGAAGCATATCAAATCTAAATCTAAAATCAATATTATAAAATTTTATAATATGAAATTGAAGTTCATGAATGGTCATATCTTCAGTTTTGATCAAACATTTTAGTTAATATTTTAATAATTATTAACTTGTAATCAGGTTTGGTTCTATCTATATTATTTAAATATATAAAACAGCATCAGATATAGATACATACATACATTTGTATAATTCGTTTAAATGCTTGTGTTGCTGAACTGGAGGGAATAAAAACATAATTTCATTCAGATAACCCAAAGCAGTGTATGGCCCACATTGACATATACTTTGCAGAAAGTTTCTAAAATATTGGGTTGTTCGGAAAGTAATTTTGTTTTTTTTCCATGGGAAAAAAACAATATTTTTATAATAAATAAATATTTTATTGAATTATATATTGACCATTTTAGTCAAATAATGTTGTCGTCATTTCTGGTAATAGCATGATTTCACATTCATAAAAGTTTTGATCATTGCTTACAAAAAATTGATCCAAGTGATTTTTGACATTGTCATTTCAAGTAAATGTCTTACAGTTAAAAAAAATTGTATAGACCGGAACAAGTAATAATCTGAGTGTGCTCAATCTGGCCAATATGGTTGGTGTGATAGCACCTCCCATCTAAGTTATAACAGTTTCTGACGAGTTACCAAACTTGTGTGAAATTTGACATTATCGTGGTAAAACACTACACCTGTTTTGTTGATCAATTCTGGCTGCCTTTTCTGTTTGATGATATTACTCAATTTGTTTACTGGATGGCAGTACAATTTTGAATCTATTGTTAAATTGTCTGGTAAAAGCTCCAAAAAAAAAATTTCCTTAAAATCCCACCAAAGAGAGCATCTCTCATTAAGAACATGTAGAACCCATATATCAAGCTTTGAAACAAAACCAATTTGTTTCAAGTAATCATAAACAGTTAAATTTGACAAATTTAATCTCAGTGATTTTATGTGTTGTTATTCAGCAGTTTGCTTCAATCAATACCTTTATTTTGTTTTCATTGGCTTCAACTGGCCATCCAGAATGTGGTGCATCTTCAATATTGAAATTGCCAGAACGAAATTTTGTAAACCAGTTTTGGTACTATCGTTTTGTCAATACATCTTCTCCATACATGTCACACAATTTTTTTTCGCTTGAACAGCATTCTTACCTTTTCGGTAATAAAAGAGTAAAATATGCCGAAAATGCTGCTTTCGATCTTCCATATTTGATGGGACAGAAAAAATAAACAATTGCACAAAATCAAACAAAATTTTTTACAGATAAGCCTTAAAATGCTAGCTGTCAAAATATATAATGATAATATGGTTTAGAATGAAAATGGCGGAAAAAATA
>NW_019384369.1:61522-101581 GCF_000671375.1 Centruroides sculpturatus | reverse complement strand
GCAGACATAGTAGAGAGTTCTCCTGTTACATGAGGTTAGTAGAGACCTTCACGAAACAGCTGTGCATACGGTGTCAGTTTATAGGTTTGCATTTCAGCATAGTGTTGTGTTTCTCTTACTGTTATTTTGTTCCATCTGCGAAATTCTGGGCATCCTTCAACATCTCAAAATGATGAAAACATTGAAAAAATCCGCCAAAAAAGTGTTAAGATGTCTGCGAGAGGATATGCAAAGGAAACACCCAGAACTTTAACACCCCCACACACACGGCATTACTAGTGACTCACTATTTGGCCTCTCAAGGATGGCCTGTCGTTCCCCAACCTCCATATTCACCAGACCTAGCCTCTTGTGACTTTTTTTGGTTTCCGGGAATGAAGAAAAATCTAAAAGGGAAGCATTTTGATGATGTGGAGGCAATAAAAACAGCTTTGCTAAGGGTACTGGACCATATCAAGATTGAAGAGTTCCAGAGATGCTTCAAACAGTGGGGAAAAAGACTTGACAGGTGCATTGCATCTAATAGAGAGTACTTTGAAGATGACTGAAGGAATTTTGTAAAAAAGTTAATAAATAAAGTTTTTATACAAAAAATCTGGTTATTTTTGGGTCCTCCCACGTATATATATATGAAATATAATATCTAAATCAATATACAAGTATTGTCTAAAGCATATTATAAATTTCTACAAGATGCAATAATTCTTTCAGAGGTGCAAAATACCGTGTTTCCCCGAAAATAAGACAGTGTCTTATATTAATTTTTGCTCTGAAAAATGTGCTAGGTCTTATTTTCAGGGAATGTCTTATTTTTTCCAGAAAGAAGATTCACATTTATTATTGAACAAAAAAATTCCCAAGTCGAACTTAGACGATAGTGACGTATATGCGGTGTGTCGAACTGTCGCCTTTTTATAGCGTCAACATCAGACTCGATGACCAATTAGTGCTTACTGAACCGTAGCATTATGCAAATGTCATGTGGCATGATTCCCGGCCGACCAATTAGCCATCACCAACTGTAACGTTATGCAAATCTGTGATTCCCAAGCCATAGTCTTATGCAAATCATGCCGTGTGGCGTAATTGTCTGCTGACCAATAAGTGGCTGTACTTTCAAAAAGCCAACGGCCACTTTCAACCATCTGTCGATGACCATTACGATTAAAAAAAACTTTGCTAGGTCTTACTTTCAGGGGGAGGTCTTATATTTCGCAATTCAGCAAAATCTGTGCTAGGTCTTATTTTCTGTGGATGTCTTATTTTCGGGGAAACACGGTATGTCTGATTACACAAACAATTTCAGGGGAAATAAAAGCAGTTCTAGAAAGATTTTTGGTATAAAAAATAATATTAAGACAGTAGCTGTAAAAAGTGGAATAGTTTCTTGGCTAAGCCTACAGATGCTAATTGGGAAAATTTGCCAAAAGACAGGGAAACTTTGTGTTTTAAAAATGAAATTGGAAGATTGTTTCTTATGTTTCCGATTAGTTCAGCCATTTGTTACATCTCTGCCTACTTATGTGGTTATTCATTTGCAATAAGGATGAATTGCTCTCATTTACTGAATCACAATTTTGATTTTTATGAAAAGCCAAAACTGAAACAGATCTTTAAAAAGAATTGAAAAAGAAAATCTGTTTTTATTTCAAACAGATTTTTATCAAAATGGTGTTAAAAATTTTTATTTTTAACACCATTTAATGGGTGAAATTTTGTCTGTTTAAATTAAAGCAGAATGGTCACTTGTTCTCCATGTGGAAAACTTGCAAATTAATAAACTGTATTTAAAAACTTTTTCCAAATTATCTTGATTAAATAGCTAAATAGAAGTTTTATCATCATTTTATAAACATTATTTTCTTTTATTTTTCATATTTTTTGGTCGTTTTTTTTCAGATTAATTTATAATAAAAGTCAGTCAGTCAAAAAATTTACCTTCTGTTATTAATTAAAGAAATGTATTTGAGGAAGGTAATTTAAAAAGGCTGGCTGAATAAAATTCTACACAAAACAACCATAACTTTAGAATTAATATANAATATACAAACTTATTATAAACAAAAAAATATCAATGCTGAAATATGTTTCAAAACATCATAAAAATATGAAAATCCATTAATTAACACCCTGTGCTAAAAATAAATCACTCATAGCTTCAATTTCAGTTTTATTTCTATTAATCAATGTATTACATCAAGCTTATAGTTGTATTTGCTATCCTATGATTTTGAGATGTGCTTAAATTAAAGTGTTCTTGTAATTTAAAAATGTAGTTAATTTATCAGTTTAGTGTTACATCACAAATTATATTTAATTATTTCTATGATTTAATTTGAATTTTTCAAACTAGTCATTCCAAAGTAGTTCATAAATTGTTTTATTTTGTCTAACAGTGTGCAATAATTTTTGGGGAAATTTTGTGTATATTCAGAGAAATTTTAAGTCCTGACAATATTCTGTATCTTTGCATTTTTGAAGGTATTAAAATAAATAATATTGAGTATTGCTCAACAAATGAAAAACTAGAAAATATCTCTTTTTAAAATTGTTTATACTTTCTTGAACTATTCTGTAATGTAAAAGAAGTAATTTGGTTAATTTACTTTTGGATGGAAGTAATTTTCATCCTGTTCTCTTCATATAATTTCTTTCAATACAAGGTTGCAGCTTTTAGAGTCTTAGTAAAAAGGGCATTCACACATTCACTATCAAAGAAAGAACTCATGAATTCTAATACATAACCCAGCTGGCTTATTCAGCACAGATATCAACTTAGATTAATAAAAAAAATTTAGTGAACAAGTATGTGGGGGAGGACCAAAAATATGGGAACAACAGTGGATTATAAATACAAGGTTCTACAGTGTAACAAGACCCTGATGGCTATATACCAAGAGGTAGCAGGAGGCAACAACCTTTCTTTGGCCTACAAAAGGAACCCAACCATCTATGCTCTTCTTAAAAACACCAAGTACCCTTACAATAAGATGTATCTTCTAGGAGTATACTACATCTTCAGGACAAAAGAGATGGCCAACACCTATAATGCATCCATTAAAACAGTGTCTGCAAGAACATCTTATTACAATTAATAAAAGGCAAACTACTACAGCTTTATCCACATAGCCTTGGATGAAGATGTTCAGATGAATATCGACAATGAACATCTTATTCACTATACATGGGAGCCTCCACAACTTAAGAACCTGGAAATGCTAGAAATTTACAAGGCCAACAGAAACAATAAAACTGTCTTCACAGCTAGATTTGATACTATTCGAAACTATCATGGCAAAGGAAGTGATTATAAACTCAAGTACAGATTAGTGCATTATTAGTGTTAACACAAGAGAAAAAAATTATTTATTAGAATTGTTAAAGAAGTCAAATTATATTTACAATGTTATATTGTTCAGTTTCAAATAAGAAAAGAAAAAAAAGGTTTCATGCTTGACATGGTTTTGATTAGACCAGAAATTCTGGAAATTGATTAACTGATTTTCAACAAAGCCAGTTTTTAAATATCAGATGCTAAATCAGTTTCAAAACTAGTTTGGATTTAGTAAAATTAAATGTTTTAAGTACTATAGTAAATATTAGCCAAGATTCACAAATATGCCAGTATTATGTACTATTATTGCCAAAATAGGTCAGTATTTCTTTGATGTTGGTAAATTCTGAAGTTTAAGTATTTAAATAGTGTTTGAAAAACTATTGTTTGAAAATTAATTCACTAGTTTTCATTTTAATTTTAATTATAAAATTTAAACACTTGTAATGCATGGCATTATTTTAAAACAGTTAAAGATGGTAAATTGGTGCCATGTACAAATTGTAATGTTACTCTGAAATTTTCTGGTGGTGTATTGGTTATATGGAATCATCTTAAATCCAAGCATACTCTATTACCAACAGAATGTCAAACAAGGCAAGTAAACACAATGATACAGATTTCATTACTTGTTCAAAACTGGTTTTGAAACTGGTTAATCAGTTTTGTTTTCCAACACTAGTTTTGTCGTATAGATTTAACATAATCACGTGTAACATAGATTGGCCTTTTTAGAAATTCCCAGTATTTCAACACTAATTTAACAGTTCATTATCATTTTTGCAAGTTAGTGTTATAATGTTATAACAGAGTGTTGACCTTGTTTTTGATTACACATTTATTATTTTCTATTCAGTGTTAATTTTATAATAATTCTTATATGTTTATTCTAATTTGTTTGATTTCATTTTGTTTTAATTAATATGTTTTTTATAACACATTTGAATCTTTTTCTTACAAATTCATTTAGTTCATGGTAAAAGTAATTCATGCTATTTCTCAATTCCCTGTCAAATTATGTATGTATAGTTATCCCCCATATTAGATAGTAGTTAGGTTCTGAAAAAGTGCTGTGTTATGTGAATCCATGCTATACAAAACAAAGGACTAGTACAAAAAGTAGTGTTAGGTTCCATAAGTTAGCAAAATGTATATTACTCTTCTTCATAATTAAAAGAAATATGTTTATAAAAGCAGTCAATAATTAACTAACAAATAATCACAGTCAAAAATATTACATGTTAGTATTAATTTCTTTTTGCTGCTAAACACTATTGAATGAGGACATTTTGTGTTTGATGAAATATCATCATCTTCCAAGCTTTCCTGTTGACCTTAATCTGAAGTATTGGCAACATCTTGATTTCCTCTCTCCTTTTTTTCATAAAATCTGATATTTTGTTCGCTTGTGTTTGCCTAAGAGATCTATTAAAGTGTAATCTTTTTATTTAGTAACTTTTAATTTAATTTATAAAAACAAAACATGGCAACAATCTTTCAGGTTCATTTAGTGTACTGTCACCAACAACAATGACATCTGGTTTATAGGAAAGCTAGAATAGGAAGCTAGGACAAGGAAGAAGAAATATTGTTCAATCAATCAAAGAAAACCTGGCAAAAGGCATGAAACAACATTGAATATTTTAATATTCTAAAATCCATTGGCAAACATGAGACAACACAAATACTTTCTTAAATAAAAATATATCGAATGACAGTGTTTGCTCTTAAAAATTGTGACTTTGTATAGGAATGTGTGTTAAACCATATTGTATTGAGGGATATTCGTATTTCAATACTTTTTATAGGTTTGATGAACATGCTTAACCTAAACTGAAATTGCACTTAAAATAAGCTGATCATTATCATCTTCAAAAATATCCTTTTAATGCAAACTAAAAATTATTATTTCAAGTTGTTCTAAATTACCATACTGTGTGTATGAGTTGGAGATTCAGTAAAAAGGAGTTTTTCAGATTTTATGTTTACATTGGTTAAAGTACACCAGCATCGGATAAGACTACTTTGTCTGAAGGTAACTGTACATGAACCTCATCGCCCAAAGAAAATAGTTCTGAAACTGCTTCATTTATAGTTATGATAGTATAGCCATATTAGATAAAGTATTGAAAAATTGAGTTGCTTTTTACATGATCTGTTGATGTTTTATCATTTTCATACAGAGATCTTAATTTTGGTGATTTGCAATCTTGTGTTTTTTACTTTACACTCTTTTTATCATTGGGCTAATTTCACTACTTTTGTAAAGAGATGGAATTTTTCTTAAGAATTATCTGGTTGCAACATCTACTGTACATAAGTGAAATATCTATCACAATTCTTATTTTTATCTCATACAAAATAAATTGTAAAGTTCAGCAAGATTTGTTTTTGGAAAAAATTAGACATTTTGAAGAAAATGAATTATCACATTTTAAAAAAGTACAGATAATGATAAAATGTAGGTATCAAATTGTAAATTATCAACAATTAAAAAATAAAAATAAAATTGAAACAAAATGCATGAATGATCAGTTTGAGTCAGATGTGAAAGACAAAAAAAAATGAAAAAATTGAAATAACAATCAACTGTTTATGAAGTTTTTAACTAATAATGTCAGTAAGTTTCGGTGAAGACAAAATATGTATTTTCAAATGTTTTAAAATAATTTTTACATATGTGATGATGTGACTTTTAGCTATGATGTTTTGATCGCCGTGAGCATTTCTGTTAACTAGGTTTAACTGTAATATGCTTGTTGGGCTGCAATTTGGAAAAATTGTAGATCTATAAATTTCCATTTTCATCTGTCCATTTGTCTGTCTTCTTAATCTCGAGAATGGAGTTAGATAGATAAATGTCAAGACCAGATACAGAAAGCTTAGGGAAAGGAATCCCTGATTATATACAAACTTCCAATGCAAACTGAAAGTCATGTTATTTCAATTCAAAACTTTTTCCCTGAAAGGAGTTAAATTAATAGATGACTGGCATGACTCTATTGCTAACAGGAAAAGTATTATGTACAGGGGCAAGACACTACAGTAGTAATTTGAGGTGGACAGCATATATTTTAAATTAATTAAATTTAAAATATGCAATTAAAAATTGCAGCTTCGCATTGTGACAACATTATAATAAATAATTGATCGTTACATATTTAAAAACTTGTACTTAAATAGTTAAAATTATTTCAAATGTGCATTATTCTTGTAATTTATTTTAAAATTTTGTATTCTTTACAACTTTGCCGTCATTCTAAATTTTCTGTTTAGATTCATATTAGATTTGTGTAGTGTATAATTCTGTAAAATATTTAATTCAATAATAATTGTTTAACCTCAAAGAAATATATGAAAACTTTTAGTTTGTGAAATGCAGTTAAACCTGTCTATCACAAATATGTTTATCTCAAAATTTCATCCTGCATTTTCATCCTAAATTCAATATATTTTCCATGTTTATCTCAAATTATGGGCTGAATTGTCAATTACAAATTCAAAGTTTAGCGACTTTATTTTGATAGTATAAATTGCAGTTAAGAAACATCTCTTGCAATTCAGTACATAATTGCAATGAATGCTACTTTTCTCTGAATGGCTTTGAAGTTGGCTTGAGTATTATTGGTTGAAGAAGGTCAGGCATCAGAAAATATTGACAATTATTTCTGTTAAAGTATGTCAAAAATGTTTTATTTATAGCTAATACAGGTGTATACTGTACTTGCTATTGTATTAATAAACCTGATACACCTCCAATCAAACTTTTTAACCTATTACTGTTTACTGTATAGGAGCCTGTATATCTTAAAAGCTGTTTATCTCAAGTTTTTTTCTTTTTCCTGATGAGATTTGAGATAGACAGGTTTAACTATATTATATGTAAATTTCTTTCGTAATTTTTGAATTAAGAAAGAATTCAATTCAATTCTCAAACCAATTTAGACACAATGTATATAGCTAAATAGAATCAGCCATAGATACATAGAATAAATTAGAAAAGATAATATAGATTAGAATTTGAACTTCAAATTAATATTAAGAGAAAAGAGATGTTGAGTCTATGTAATAAAAAGGACGATAAAGCCAAAAAATATATGAAAAAAATACCAGATTTTATCAAGTGATTAGAAACACTAGACAAAAATGTGTATATAGCGTGTATGTGAAAATGCAGATGTAGCATGTGTAGTAATGTAAATGTTAATTTTTTAATATGTTTAATAAACTGATTAAGCACTGTTGCTTAAATAGCAAGATTTAGGATTACCTAAATCTTGTCCTAAATTAGCAACAGTGCTTAATTAGTTTATAGCAGAAGAAATAACTTAACCAAAATTAAATATAAACTGTTAAAAAAAACCGAAAAAAAATATGGAATATGAAAACACAAAGAGAATAAAATTTTGTGAACTTGAAAAGAAACATTACAAAAATAAATGCGTAAATAGGATATGGATAGTTATTATCATTGTAAAGAGACAAGAGAAGGAAATTCAAAATGGAAGAGATAAAGTCAACTCTTAAAAAATATCAATGTATTGTCTCCAATTTAGTAAATAATTTGTTCTCCATAGAAAACTTAACTGAAAAAGATTTAAAATTATTTTATAAATTGCATTAAACAGTTATGTTATGTTCTGTAAAATTAGGAAGCCACACTGGGTGTTTATATTTTCAATATATAATATTCAATATATTTGTGTACTGCAAATTTATAAAGCAGTAAACAGGAAGTGTGAGTGAGATTAAATTTATATAATAACTAGCTGTACCCATCCATGCATTGCTGTGGCTCAAAATGTATCTGTTATAAATGTATAACATTCCCTGTGGGGGAATTTCAAAAAATCCCTTCTTAGTGTACTGTACATTCTCTTGATGTATCCTATTAAAATGCAATCAAAAATGCAAAAAACTGCATCTAAAAATTATAATAGAAGACCAGTTCTTGAAGCCTTAATTTTGTCCCTCTCCCTGCGGGAGGGGGAGTTTTGACATGTATATAATATAAAAACACGCATATTTGAATGCAACATTGTGTTAAAATTTCAAAGCAATCGGTTAAGAAATTTTGGAGATTTAAGATTTTGAACAAACGAACATTTACATTTATATAGATTATAATTATATTTAGGACAATATGTATAGCCTGTAACAATCTTACACCTTTTTCCTTTTATGTTCAGGGATTGGTGTTACTTATCTTTTTCCAGTATCTATTCAGTGCCAACTCTTTTCTTTATCTACATTCTATTTATTTTTTGTTTTGTATGTCATCTTTGATCTTCCTTATTCAGTTTTTACTTTTCCTACTGTTATGTATACATAACAAGAAAAAGTATTGGAATCATGTCAGATTTGACCCTTCAAGTTTTTTGCAAATCTCCACATTTTGAGATCTCTGAATTCAAAAAAGTAAAAACATAGCAAAAAGTTCTGTGTGTGTGTGTGTGTGTGTGTTGGCATCTATTTTGCTTAATATCTCAGGATGGGCTAAAGATTAAGTAACAAAATTTGGCATAGTGGCTTGTATATGAGGGGCATTGATGCTATTAAAGTGTGATGGTTAAAGGTTGAGGGGATGGGGAGATAAGGAGGTCATGTGTATCTCCAGTAGGGTCTGACTTAATGATGATTTTACTTGTTATTAACGTTTATACTTTTTTTATAAAACTCATCCCTACCCTCAAAATTAAGCCTTTTGCCATTTTATAGTAATTAAAAATATGAAAATTTTTTTAACAAAATCTCATAACAGATGGCACCACTCACAATTTATTTATTATGAATTAATAATATAAATGTTCCATTTTTTAATAAAAACAGCTAAGAAAGTTATGCAATTCTTGCTGCTGGATTTTTTTGACAAGGTCATTCTTTGATCTTTGCTTTATTTGTCCATACTAATACTAATTGACTGTCCTGCATTTTTTTTCTGAATTAAGAATGCTCTCAGGCATTCTCTTATCCATTTTGACATTTTCATTTCAGTTACATGCATTTCCTGTTCTTGTCTTTTTCTAACAACCCAACATTTTTCATAGAGCATAGCAGATCATACAAGACTACTATAAAATTTTCTTTTTAACGTGCATTTTACTGTCTTATAATACTCCAGTATCATGCCACTAATTCTTCAATTCTGTTTGATTTCCATTTGATATCTCTCTGTCAATAGTCCCACCTTTCTGCAAAACAGATTTTAGATATTTAAAGTTATTTTTCTGAAATATTATCTGATCTTTTACGTACATTTTTATGTTATATAAAGGCCATGCACACAGAGAATTTTGAGAGTTTAATTTTTATTTATGTTTTTAATTTTTTCCAATTGGTTTTGGTGCACTCCTTCCATTTGGAAAAAATTAAAAACGTTAATAAAAAATAATTTATATAGTTGAGTCTACTTAACAAATCATCAGACAGGGATCAGTTTGCTTATGAGAGCACTCCCATATTTCCAATTTGTCCTCTATGTTTTACATTATTGAAACTTCTGTTAACAGAGCACCAGATAGTAGAGAAGTCCATTTAAACAAGCATCATGTCAATGGCATTTTACATCAATAGTCCACATGAACACTATGCTAAGGAAGAATTATAAGGGTCTATGTTTAGTCTTATGGCACATCAACACCCAGGGGACATGTGACAGGGCTTTTACACTATGGTGAGATTTTTTGCAACTGTCCATTGGTCAGTTTTCTAATAAACAGATAGTCAAAAGATTTCTTACAGAATATGGTGAACAAGTTTAATTAGATTTACATGTGAGAAGCAGTTACATATTAAGAAGGCGTTATTTACATATTATTAAAAAGGACAGTCAAGTTCAAAAATCCACTTGTTTCACAAATCACAAACGTTTATATTAATGATTAAAACTTACATACAGTTATGACGTTACAAAAATAAAACAATTACAATAATTCAGATACAGCAAAGTTCAAATCTCAATTAAACCACAACAACAGGCCCGTCGAAAAGGACTCCTTGCGACATATTCCTTCAGACGCTGGTTACTGCACAGCAAGATGAAACAACCTTCTAGGCAAGCTTAGGCGAATCTAAACAAACTTGAGTTTCCAGGATATGTCTTAGGCGAACTGAACTTCCCTCCAAATCTCAATCCTTTTATACAGATTGAGACGAATGTAATTCCACCAATCAGCGATTAGTAGCGCTATCGGACATCCACTGGTCGTACGATGTTTTCTAGCCAATCCGCGGTTGAGTTTCAAAACTACTGACATTGCCAGTTCCGCGTCTCCATGACAATGTCCATTGGTCGTTTGAAAACAGGAAAAGCGTGGGAAATGGTACGTTCAGACGATTTATCCTGACAAGGACCTTTTTTAAATAATATATAAATATATATGTCTTCATCTTGAGGGGAAAGGCAAGAAATGATCAGCAACTGGATTTTGAAGGTCACATGACTGTTGCTCTCCACCTCAAATTAGTACTGTATTGTCTTGCTGTACATCACACAGGCTTAGCAATGAAATCATGCCAGTCATCTATTAACTGCTTTCAGGAGAAAAGTTTTGGATTGAAATAACTTGACTTCTGGTTTGCATTGGAAGTTACTATATAGTTAATTGGGGCTTCCAGCCCTAAGGTTTCAATATCTGATCTCGTTTTTTTTCTAACTCATTCGCGAGATTAAGGGAAGACAGAAGGATGACAGTTGGAATTTATAGGTCTATAATTTTTTCAAATTGTAGCCCAAAAACTGTCATAAAACATGAACACTATTTAAAATTGCTATATATTACAAAAATAAAAAATAAACATTATTTTTATAAGATGAATAAAAATAAAATTACAGAAATAAATAATAAAAACAAACACTACAAAACTGCACTTCAGCATGTACTTTTGTACAATGTATGTTCCATTTTTGAATTTCAAATATTGTATTTTATTCTGATTCTTTTTGTTCTTCTTGTGCAAATGATGCAAATCCATCGATTTGGATCAAAAACATTTTTACTTTCATTAAAATACTGCTGGAGTGTAGTAAGGTATTTGTTTTTAGTATAATATGGGATTTAGGAAAATTTATTAAATCAACAATGCATAACGAATAATGTGTAATATCAAAAAATTGAAACAAATAACAAATAAATAAATTTAATAAAATAATGATAATGAAATATCATCATAAATGATGAAGTTATAACTGTTTTTATTTTATTCCAATTCTACAGGTTTAATGCCCATTGATATTCAATACATGCTTTATGATCTTATACCAAGTACTCCAGTCCAGATCTAATTGCATAACCAAGTACAAATCTCACACTACTCAGTTATATCATTCACCAGCAAGCCTTTCTTCCTATTATTTCTTTTTATATTATCAAATATCATATGCTTAATCAACTTAGAATTATCCATTTTGCCAACATGACCAAAAATAGCCAGCTTTCTCTGTATAATGCGTGGAAAGATATTTTTCTTTGTGATAAAGCTATATATAGTAAAACCTGTGTAAACCAAAATTGGTGTTTGAATTTTTTTTCCATATTGCTAAGTCTGGACAATCAGACTTTGAATGGAGTACAAATTTATGTGAAATTCCATTTTAAGTGGTACTTGCCAACATGCAATCACACATAAAACAAAATTACTGTATATTGTATTTTAAAATATAGCAATCCTATGGATAGCTAATTTAATCTATGTGGAATTTGGAAAATTTACATGCAAATTAATGTTAATTTACTATAACACAGAATTCATCAAAACGTAAAAATAATCAGGGTACACAAACTATAAGAATTTGTAACTTGCATTTTTGAATTTAGGCAGCCAGCTCATTGGCTATCTACAATTATTTTCTCCAGAAGAAATTATTACATTTTAAAATTGTTTACAAAGATGAATGTATCTGAAAACATTTGAATTTCTAGAAATATTTTTGATTTTCAAAGTTAAGTGATAAGTTATTTTATGTACTAAAGTTTGATATGTGATTTACTCCTCATTTCTGTATTAAAATTATTATTCTTGTTCTTTTTCAAACTCTTTGTTGAGTAAATAGTTTCTTATAAAATTAAAAACAAGAACAAAAATAAATGTTTATATAGTAACTATATAACTGAAGGAAAAAATATGTGTATAATTTTTCTTTCAAATATTGAAGTTTGCTGCTTTTTATTTATTTATTTAGAAATTTAATTGTTTGAATTAAATACTTTTATTTTTTTAGTGAACATTTTAATTAAAATCAGTCTTATGTGTATAATTTTTCTTTCAAATATAATTTCATAAAATAACTGCTTCAGTAGATACTCAATCACACACAGCCTTACAAAGCAACACAAATATAATTTCATATGTTATATATTGTCATTAGTTATATGAATAGCAATAACTTAGATTCTTGATTGTAATGAAATATTACTGTCAGTGAGTGTCACAATAACAATAATAATAATCTAAACACAACTAAGAAATCATAAAATGAAGAAATTATGCCAATTATACTGTTCTAATGTGACCAAATTTGATTTTACAGTAGAACCCCTCTAGTCCGCCCTCGGCTAGTCCGTCACTCCGGTTAATCCAACCGTGGTCGGAGTCCAGAAACTTGTCCCAACTCGTCGGTGACTCACCGTCCGCGGCGTTTTTCTGTGTTTGTTACAGTATATGTTTTACATTGTGTGTACATGTACAGTTTTGTATGTGTTTTCAACATGTCAGGAGTGAAACGTAAACACGTTACTCTTTCATTAAATGAAAAATTAGCAGTGCTACAAAGACTGGACAAAGGGGAAGATTGTTTATTTTACTTTTTTCTGATAATCCAACCTTTTTTGCGTTTCGACCATACCCCCAGTCCCAAAGGTGACGGATTAGAGGGGTTCTACTGTAAATAGTTTTATTAAGTCTCAAGACTGATATTAATCTCTTTCAAAAGTATTTATTTTAAAATTTTTTATTCTGAATTAAAAAATAAATCATATAAAATGAAAAATTTTAAATAATAGAAAACATAATTTGTAATTTCACTGAATTTATATAATAATATGTTTTAACAGAAACAATTTCATTGTCTTTTTTCCTGCTTTTCTATTATTAGAATGTAAAGAATAGTCTTATTTGATGAAAAAGTTTAAAATTTCTGTTATTTTTCTGTTTAATGTCTCTCTGGACATTTTTCTATTATTAAGGAATTCTTCCCAGCTAATAAAATAGTACATTGATCTCTTTACATGTTTCTATCTTCTTCAAGTTGTTTATTTTGTCAATTTAATATTTCTGATTGACAGTTGTTTTAAAAAGAAAATATATTTATGAATAAGATATATCAAAATAAAAAAACTATTGCCTTTTTTATTTATGGAAATACTGCAATAATATCAAATTATAAGAGATGTAAATATTCATTAAAATGAATATTTACATCTCTTATAATTTGATATTATTTTTTTTATTATCTTATTATTTGATATTAACATTTGATATTATCTTATAATTTGATATTAACATTTTTTTTAATTCTGAAAAAATTTTTTTATATGTTCCACTAAATATCTGCTGACCTATTTAATAACAATTTTATTAAAAATGAAATAAAAACCCTATTTAATGAAGTTTTTTATTTTAAAGGTATCTAACATTTATTAGTTCTATATTATTTTAGGTTACAATATACATCTGATAGAAAGCAACTAAAATTCTTTAGGAAAATTAAATATTTTAAAAATTATTATATTGATTATTGGAACAATGTATAAATATAATAATATATATACAGGTAAAAAAAACATAAATTATTTAATCATTATTTCTCAGCAAATGTTCTGTTAAAGTGCTGTTACTTTTCAGATTGGTCATTCTCCTTTCTGTTTATCAGAGTTAACAACTGACAGTTTAAGTTTCCTTTTGGGACTCCATCAAATTTTAATTTTCGCTTACGTTAAGATTAATTAATCTGTGCTTTAGAGACTAAAAGTAACAATTCTTCGAGATGTCTCTTTTGTCAGGTTAAGATATAAGAAAACAGTAGAGTTTTAACATACATTTGGTTTCAGCTTTTTTATGTTATATTGAAAATGTCACTTTATAATCAATATATATTATATTATATTATATTAATCAATATAATAAATAATTATTAAAATGATCATTTTTAATACTGGTATTATATTTAACAGAGTGCTTACAGCCATTTTATTATAACTGGTATTTTTATTTTGTGTACTTTTCCCACATCTTTCACCTTTAGATATTGTAATTTTAGTGCCAACTAACTCATTTTACTTTTGTAATTTCCCATATGATAGTATCTCCATTAGTTAACAAGTTTTTAGGATTATAAGCTGACCTATATATTTTCTCCTTATGAAGTCCTATGGAAGTTAATTGAATAAAATATGTAAAAGATAGAAAATATGTTTTTAATCAAAAAACAAAAAAAATATTTTATTTTTCTAGTTCTATTGATTTTAATTATGTTTAATGCTGTCTGAAAAAGAAATGATGAGAAGAAATGTTTTTGTAGGATAGCAGCACTCTAGCCTATCTCTCAGTGTAATGTAATACTATGCATTTCCGATTTTTATTTTCAATTCTTGGTGCATTTTACAGCAATTTTTATATTCGTTTATAAGAGAATTAATCAGTAATTAGAATTTATTTTCTTTCTGATAATTTTTTTCTGATATATCAAGAGTACTGTTAACATTAAAATAATATATTTTTTTAATGTGTTGTATTGTTGAGTGATATGCCATAAATCTAATAATTTGCCGTTGTGTTTTCTAAAATAACCAAAGTACATAATGCGTAGGCCAGACAGGGCGCTAATGCTATGGACGCTACATTCACTATGTTGCCTACAGTGGGTGGCCAAACTGAAAGCTGTAAAAGCTGTTTTTTTTTTGACAAAAATTGTTGGTTTGGTTGAAGATGTGTGTTGGCGAATAGTCTGTCGTGAGAGAGTAGTGATGGTTATGATGATGATCTTCTGTCACTTTCATTATGTAGTAGTAATAAATAAACGGAAAAGGAAGTGGGTGCATGATGTGAATTCTTGTGCATGATCCCACACATTGTCCTTAATGTTTTGATTCCGGTGTTCTTCTAAAGATTTCTTTTCTAGACATGGATATTTTCTAATTTCTTCATTCTCCAATAGTATCATTTTTATTACACATGGCGTCGAACGTGCTGAAATGAACAATCAGCAGTTCGATATCCACTGCACGTGCCTGTACTCGAGGACAAACTAGAAAAGCATACGACAAAACTTTCTGTGACGTACAATACGTAGCGTACTGTACTGTACATACAGTAGCATACGTAGCCCTGTGTCTGGCCGAGGCATTATCCTTTTCTGATGTAACATCGAAATTTCAATCTTAAATAGAATATTATACCATTAACAAATTTACAAAAATAATAACCATTATTAAACGTGGTGATTATTTTTAAAATTTAAAATTAAATAAGAGTATAGATGTTTATCATAGCTATATAATGTGAAAAGGTTAGACGATACAGATTTGGCCAATTTACTTTTAACCTGAAATTGTGAAAAAAAATATTAATCTGTCGTAGATATCCGTAAAATATTAATTATAAATTATATAATCACGAGAAATTCAAACATACACAACGTTCATTCAACATACAAAACATAATACACAAAATATCATCAATGCTATTTAAAATATTCAATATTTTTAGAAGTAATGTAAAATAAAAAGTCTTTTTCTGTGCTCATGTTTAATTAATTCTTTAAAAAATATCAAATAAAAAATTTCAATAATGATTAGCATATATAAATAAATTTAGAGAATAAAAAGTCAGTAAAAGAATATGGTTCATTAAGGCAATTATTTTTCTGTTTTTTTTTTTGTGTTTATGGAGTCGTTCGTGTATCAGCAAAATAAATGCATTTCATTAAACTTTAGCTCTATGTAATTAATGTGCACAAGATTGGTCTCGAATGTCGTCATAAAATTCTTAATGTAAATTAGTCAAATACTTTTTAAAAAATATGCGACTTTGGAGCGGAGTAATCATTTTTTCTGGAAAATCAGTCATATTTCTAGCATCGTAAACATCAAAATGTTTGATGGAAAAGTATATTAGAACATATACATTTTGCGAAAAACAGATTTTTAATTATTTTGAAAATATATAAATTTAATTTACACTTTTAGTATATTAAAAATTTAAGTTATTGAACTGTAAGAAACTGTTCATCTGTTAGGATAGACGGCTAGATGGCCGAGTGATTAAAGATCAGCCTACCACTCTTGGGGATTCGAGAACGAAAACTGACGGGTATAAAATCCCTAGGGATTCTTTGGGGATTTTATATCCAAAGAATTTGTTCCTCAAACCTGGTCGCCCGTTATGGGCTTGGCCGAACCCACGATGAGCTTGATAAAAGGCCCTCTTAGTGACCACGGGATGGAGAGAGTCAGTAGAAAAACTATTTCGTTATGAACTTAAGTACACACGTTTGACATTATGATTTGATACATAAGAAAATATATGATACAAATCCGATTCATATCGTATTCTCATGCAGTTATATAAATTGATGATCTTGGGGCAAGAACATGTTAATTTCTCTGTTGAACATTGTTGAAATTCTACATAGAGCTGATATAATTTCCAGACTCATGATCCATAACTTCTCATAGACTGGTCTGTCAACTTTTAACATTAATCATCTGTGATCTGTCCTAAAATACAGAGCATATTCGGAACTTCAGAGTTATTTTCCCAAAAACACGAAAAAAATGTGTTAATACACTATTCCTGCCCAAATGTCTTTACTTACAATGAATGACGTAAGATATTGAAATTTTAAAAAGTTAAGATTTTATCTTTCTTGATTGAAATATCTATTGAAAAAAAATAGTTGTATATGTTGCCACAAATTGTGGCATGAAAAACAATGTGATATACTATTTCCTCGATTCTAACACGTGTCACACGAGTTTGAACTTGAATTTCAAGATTATTTTATTGAGAAAGATTTTTAAATAATAAATTTTATTAAGTTTTGTTAAGTAACAAGAAATAAGGGAAATAGAAATGCCATGAACCAAGTAATATTTGACAGTTTTATTTCCTATTTGCGAACAGTAGATTGAAGAGTCAATAGCAAAGTTCGTTTGAACAGAAGTGATATTCAGCAAAATAGCCGAAAAGTCTGTTATTGATACATAACATCACAGTCCGTTTGCGATGACTTCTGATTCTTGTTTTGGGCTGCGAAAGTAAGACGTCATCGATCTAAGACTCATTTTTATTTCGGAAACGTAAAAATGGATTTAAAAATGCCCCTTTGAAAGGAGGAACACGATAAATGCCATATACTGTATGTGTATATATATATATATATTTCAGTTTTGATTCTTTCCTCCTATGAGGTACAGTATTAAAAAGGCCTTAATAAAGACCTTTTTAATACTGCAATACCCATTGTAGGTGCTGCAGGCCCACAATGGGTGGACCCATTTTCACCACCTTTCCTGGCCTGTATATCCGGGACAGAACCCTCTTCGAAAAATTCCCGAGTTTCCTTTCCGTAATTTGATCTCTGTTCCTGTGGAGCAGTAGGCTCCTTAAGAGTTATTTAATTTTTCAGGTTCAAAAAGTTATACATTGTTCTGTAAATCTTTTTTTTTTTTTTCGAAGTTTACATTTGATATTTTGTCGTTTATTGTTGTAATGGCAAAGTTTGGAAGACATCAATTGGCATCTAATTTGCATATAATGCACAGTACAGTACGTTAAGCGTCACCTGTTTGGTTGTGGGCGTGGAGTAGTCGAACAGCTGTTGACTGGGCGAATTTCATACGACACATTATGATTGTTTCATTGTCTAATTTTTACTGGAATGAAAATTGGATGGAACTGGAAATCGGCGAGATTGTTGTGAGCAAAAGGAAAAACTAGGAGTAAGGTTTGACCTCTTTGTTCAGCATATGAGTAAGTTTTATCTAGGAGCGTGATATGCTTTAGAAAAAGCCAGATATTGTTTAGAAAAATAGTTTATAGTTTAGAAAAAGCCAGATATTGTACCTTCAGTCCTGAAAGTGAGTACCAATAAATCCGAAAAACATAGGAGGAAGAATGTAGACTTGTGTTAAGAATGCGGAAAAAGTTTCTACGATGGAAAAGGATGAAGTTACGAAAGAATCATCCGAACCATTTTTTTTACCGAATAAATCGGAGAAAAGGAATTGGAAATATGTCAACGGTGAGTGAAAGTTTTTTTTTTTTTTTTCTTCAAATGCCGGTGTAGTAAGTAGCTGCGCCGTTGCCATCTTGTTTGTGGACTGGAAGTGCCGCCATAAGGACTACCTAAGTAAACTTTACCTTTCAAGTAAAGCACTCAATATGAAAAGTGCATTTTATAATAAACATATGCAGCGTAGGTGATAGGAATATTTATTCTTTACAATTATATAGATTGATATTATTTGTATTTACTCCGTGATTTGGTTTAAATTTTCATATTTGTATTAATTTGTAATTATTTATTCTTCGAAATGTTTGGTTAAACAGTATTTGTTTTCTATTGTAAATTGTTTACTTAATGCAATACGTTATAATTAATTAATACTCTCATTAATCTGTAGATAAGATTTACAATTGTTTGTGATAATGGTGAATAATCAAAATTGACAAGAAACAAAATCTTCAGTTTACTGCTATGTCAAAATTTAAAAATTTAATTGTAAACGTCGTCTTCTATGCCGATTACGGCGCCTTACAACGGGAAAAATTGGAAGATACAAACTAAACGGACTGAGAAAACCGGCATGGTGTTTGTTACGTGCATTCCACGTGTTAATTAATCCGTAACCTTTGATTTAATTTCACTTTAAAGTTAAATTAGTCGATAAAATATATAGTGAGAAAATCTTCATATTCACTAAATGCTGTCTGTATATGCTATTTTATAAAGATGTCGGCGACTTCCGATCTAACTTCTTTTAAAAAGAGCACTGTTTCAGGAATAATATACACGATTGCTCCGTTATTCGCATATAAATTGGTCGAGATTGCGTATCTAGATAATTATAGTAACAATTTAATTCGTTTAAGCCCATTTTCTCATTAATCTAATTGTTAATCTTGATGAATATGACATAGAATAGATGGAGAAGTTTGAAAGGATACGCATTCGTCAAGATTAAAAAGAATAATTTAGAATAAGAAATCAGAGCAAATTAGTATTTTTTTTAGCAGTATTTTAATTTTAATCGTTTTAAGCAGGAATAATTAATGTCTGATTTCCTAATGGAAAAAATTAGAGTTTGTTTATTCTAAATGCTGACTAAAACGGTTAAATAAAGTTACCATTTTACATATTTATACAATGATTTTCATGAATAAATATTTTAGTAGTAAGATTCCGTGAATCAAACAATGTTTACAATAAAACGTTTGTCCTTCATAGCGATTTGTCGTAGATGAAACAAATATATAATTCCTTACCAATTCATAAAAAAAGTGTGTGAAACAATTGTACATTTTAATATATTTTATTAAAAGATATTGTGAAAAATATCAATGAAATGACACCGGTTTTCATACATCAATATTTTTATTTGATCTGATCAACTGTAGCGAAGAATTCAGTGTTACATTCTCCTATAGAAATGTCACATTTTTGATATACATATTTAACAGTTTTATGACAGTTATTGTAGGAAAAAATGCTTGATATGAATAAGAAATGGTTTAAAACTGATGTTCGAAAACATTGTCGTTCACCCTGTTCATGTTGGATTAATTGAATGATTAGTTTGTAATTCATAATATAAACAAATATGTAGGTGTGTGTGTGTGTATATATATAAACAATTCTTTTAATAAATTCTTCTAGGTCTAAATACTTTTCAGAAGTTTGCTGCTTTTTATTTATTTATTTAGAAATTTAATTGTTTGAATTAAATACTTTTATTTTTTTAGTGAACATTTTAATTAAAATCAGTCTATTTTTAATAAAAGAAATACTATATGATTTTAAATGTAGTATCGAAAGTAGCCCGTGTAGCAGTGTAGGCTTATAATATTTATAGAAAATAAGAATGAATTTTAATATTATGAATTATTGAAATACAACATAGAAAAATATCGATAAGATAAAGTTTAGTTTGTCTTTCAATAGTTATTAATATTCCAAATTTATGTTTAACGTCTAATTTATTGCTTTGATTCTGTGAACTGAATTGCGAATAATTAATTGCTAATCAAGTTATTAACTATATCAGTGACTAATAAATGATACCTCATATCTGAAAAATTCGTATTGCAGTAAGAACTTTTAACTACTATAATATTATGTTTAAAAAAATTAGACAGCCACCAATATTTTTCATCGATGGGATCTTGAAAGACAGAAAAATAAATAAAAAGTTTGTTTATTTTGAGAAAATTTAATTTTTAAAACAGATTTTTGCTTCTGTAAACTTGCAAGTTTGAAGATACGCGGTATCACTTCTTAGTCATCGATATCTTTCAAATGCATTTAAGAGAAGTAATATATTATTTTAATTCCTAACGTTAAAGTAGCCATGTTTTTAAATTAATTATTGTTTGTGGATTTTATACATAGTCTATAGTTGCCATAAATTATAGAAAATTCTGTTATCTCCAATTTGTATAATTCGTTTTAAACTACTTTAGCATTTATAGTGAACGAATTTGAATACTTATTACCGAAAAGCATTTTGTAAGCAGAAATTGGCTGCAAGTTTTAATTATAAAGTAATTAATTNGATGTGGAATAATAAACTATATACATATAGATATATATATTTCAGAAATTTCTTTCCATTTTCATTTTTTCTTTTTTTATTGGTATTTATGGTTAGTTTTCGAGAAGATTTTTCGAAAACTGTTTAAAATATGCTAATTTCTTGCCATCGGCAAAGAGTTCTCGAAGCTCTCCAGTAAAATATATATCAAGAAACGAGATTTTCTGTAAGATTAACTTTAAATTCTAAATGCATTCCTGAACACTGATCCAAAAGTATGGATTTTAAACGTTATATTTGCGTTTAATAAACAACCAACATTAGATTGTAATGATAAATTTACTATATTTTAAGTTTAATACGAATTTATTTTACGTTAAAAATTATAATTCAATTTTTTTATTTATTTATTTAAACTATCTTAATGATCAAGTTAATTTGTTTACAACATTCATATTTTGACCAAATAGTAAGACCCAATATTCATGTATAATTGAGAAATATAATTCTTCTTTATTCTTACATATGTAAAATTATTTAAAATAAAAAGTTGGCAAATTTAATTTAAATTTCAAGTACTGTATTATAGATAAATAAACTTAATTTTGGTATTATCAATTAGTTAAGAGAAATTTTTGCACAAATATTTTTATTACCATTTGAGTTAGCTTAAACATTATTATAATGTTAGTTTTTTTTTGTAAGAATGTTTTTATTTCAGCTTTTATCTGTGACATCTGTGTTCTAATACTATAAATGAAATCCCATTCTCCTATATTTAATGATTATTGTTAATGGAGATCCTTTTATATTTTTTTTTTGTCCATTGGAAATTATTAGTATTGTGGTTTGATCTGATTTAATATGAATTTATCTTTACCAGAATATTAAGTTTAGTATGAATGAAATTCATTGTCAGTCTGTATTTGATATGCAAAACACGATTTTCGGTGATCAGGTTCGATCATGGAAATTATGCTTTGCATATAGTATATCAAAAATATTATTACTGTAAATATTCAATTTATAAAATACGTCAAACTTAGTATGTTATTGGTTGATGTGAAGTCCACGTAGGTTTGGCGAGACGTAGGTGGACGAGGATTGGCATTTCAATGTTAGAGTTCGGTTAACATGTAATTCGAAATGTGTGGCGACTTCAATAACAGTTATATTACGTCGTTTAATGCAAATCACATGAGCAAAAGTAGAAAAACACATCATGATCAGGGGAGCGTTTTTCGACTTTAACATTGTCGTGATTGAGAATGCATAAATTGAGGCACCAACAATGTTCACTCCAACTCAAAATTATTTTATAGTCGGCGTTTTTGTTCGCTGTGACAACGCCGAAAGATTGGTTAAGACATTTGACATGTGCATTGAAAACCGGAAGTTTTTTTACTGTATTCTGTGGGCACTAACGCGCAAGGCGGCCTTTTTTCCAGACCCATGAGGTGGTGGGCGACCGGGCTAGACACATCCTGGAAAGACCACCCCGAAAAATTGCTGGATTTTTCAACCTGTCCGGATTCGATTGCGGGTCCCCAGAGTGGTAGGCCAACGTCCTAGTAACTTTCAATACTATTTCGGTACTGATTCTTTTTTGAAGTAGGCGAGCAAGTAATATCGCGCTGAAATGCAATACTTCTGCACAGAAATGAAACCCAAGTTAACAGGAAAACTCAATGTGTGACATGAGATTAACATTTTCATGCAAACCTGTTGCGTACTTACGGGGGTGATGTGGATGTTGGATCTTCGAGATGTTTATTTACTTTTAAAATTTTTAGAAAGTTTTCTATAAATAAATGGTACTTTATGGTACGCTTAATTTTTCGTCATTCTGATTTAGCTCTGTACTTTTTACATTATCTTCTCAATCTTAGTTACGCCATTAATGATGAAAACTGAAGCGTATAGGCGACCACATTAAGGGGTATGCCGGACAATTGGAGTCGGATTAGCGAATCTATTGTATCTCTTAATAGATATCCACGAGTAATGTTTCGAGAATTAGGTTCGCAGTCCACTGGTTGGGAAAATATGTTATAATTTTGCTATCAAAACTCATGTTATTTATGTTACTTTTGCTGGTTTTTAATTTTCGTAATTAAACTTTGATTATCTTTTTCCGTTTTCTTCGAAAATTTTGGAAAATTCTGTGCTGCACTTCCATTATCCTCCCTGCACCACGCTATTGGACATTTATTGGCATCATGGCTGCGTTTAGTACATTATAAAAAAAATATCATACCAAACAGAATAGCGCATTGTAGAGAGTATGAAGTACTGTATATAATAAACTTTTAACGTTTTCAAATCAGATGTTAAAATAATGTATGTAAACTGTTGTAATTAATATTGTGCCCTTTAAAGTCGCAGCAGTTTCTTTACGTTTTGCGTATGACGCGACTGAGTTGTTCAAAGTCATTTTCGGTCTTTCAATTAAGGAACTGGAAAATTTAGTTGCATAATTGACTCCGAAATAACGAGGAGGGGAGATTTTTTTACGGTCTGTAGATATTCACTGACCACTGCATAATGAACGTTGATACTGACTAAAAGCAGAACTGTTCTATTAAAATAATAATCCCAGTGTTCTAATAAACATTACAGTAGTCTTACTGCCATATTCTGTAAGAAAAGAGATGACAAGCAATACAAACAATTCTATCCATTTTAATCTGTAGAGCCTTCAATTGACCCAAAGATGGCAAATGATTTAGTTGAATCTGACGATCCATAGCCAGGCCTTTCTCTAGTTACATGCCTATTTTGTTATTTAACCACGTTTATATACTGTATATGAAAGTGTCTCTCACCTTGGAATGCGTTTCAGGCAAGTATTCAATTGAAATCTGTCTTATAATTCGTCTTTACATCCTCATTTTACATCGGATTTAGAAATGAATGTACTGTATTTAAAAAATTATGTTAAGCATTGAAATTCGTTTTCGTAATATGTACTAATTCTCGATAAAATAGTTTTATTTATTTTTAAAGAATATCAATGCCGAACTGTTCACAGAATAAATCAGGAAGTAAATAATTTAAAATATTGTATATTCTTCAAATTGCATTCCATTCATCTAACAAATTAGTTGAATAGTTTAGTAAGTTAACAAATTCTTCTGTTTTGGGCTTAGAAAAATAAATATTCGTTACTTTTTTTATTATTGTTATTGCCTGTTCTTTTTCTGGTTAATTTGCTTGCTCGAGACCTCATATCTTTGTATAAAAGAAAAACAGAATGATTTGGAAAACGTTGGATAAAATCTTAAACAAATTAAGTTTGCGTTACTGTTAAACATCAGATAATTATCAACAGATATCTTTATTATGTATTTAGAATTTTTCTGGCATGTAGTTCGATAAAAGATAAGAATAATTCGATCAATTTAGACTAACACTGGCTAAATTCTTTATCAGTCGCCTCCAGCAATCGTCAAACTCGCAAACTCCACGAGTTTGACGAAAGTTGGAGACTTCAAAGGTAAGGAATTAAACTGGATAGATCATGGAACGGATTCGATTTCGAATCCTTTATAATTTTTACAGTTGCAAGTTTCAAAATAATTTGAATAAATGTGAAATGAAGTATACCTTAATTAATGAGACACTATAAAGATTCATAGCTAAAAATTCTTTGCCGCTAAGTACTTAAAAATAATTATTGACTTTTCGGAAAAATACGTTGACATTTAATTAAAATTTTGGTCTCCTGTTGATAATAACAGACCCTTTATCGACAGAAGTATCGAGTTTTCGTAAAAGACGAAAAGAAATCGTTTACATGAAATTACTGTTTTGGGAAAAATTAAGCATCAGTTGGAAAACAGTGTTAATGAAATCTACCTTGAAAATTCTTACTTATTCTTATCCGATAGCTAGAAATTCCTATCCTCCTTGTTTTCTTTGATAAAAAAGGCAAGTCAATAATGATTTGATGTGAGAAAATAGTTTTTAAAATCTTTTATATTTGATGATCGTATATTGTTTTGACCATAAACATTATGTATGTATAGACCTAATGTATATAAAAGCTGGACCTTTTATATCTTTTCAATTTCGAATATTTTTTTTTCCAGGCAACACATTCCCGCCAAAATGAAGATCGAAATTAACTTCGAAGAATTCGCCAAATCTCCTCCGAAACCGTCTAATAAATAAACTTTTTTCGAAAACGGAGCGACGCGACTATAAAAGTATTTTCGTACGAAAATATTGGATCAAACTGGTAAATAAATCACTGTTTAACGTTTTATTTTTATCATTCTGCAGCTGTATTCCAAATTACCGATGGCCGCATTTATTTACAAGCGTACGATTTTTAAATCCCATTTTGTTTTTTTAAGTAAAAATGATTGTTATCGGTTACAATGTACAACTTTCGTTCAGCGTTTTACATACGACGACTGTTTTTATCTGTACACGAATTTCGGTCTTCTTCAACAAAGTAGCTCGCTTGCAAACAGCTTTAGAATATCGTCGATCGGCACGTTTGGCTTCTTGTTCATATTTACAGGGAGTTAAATAAAACCATCGGTCGAAAAAAATTACTTTTAAAATTCCGGATTAATAAAAACAATAGATTTACACTCGTAATTCTTCCAACTGCTTCGAATAGTTTTTGGGAATAGATCACTTACTAAGGCGGGTCGACAGTTTATATCGCGTCACAGAGTAGAAACGAGAACGACGATGACGGGATCGACTCTTCTAAACAAATATAATTTTCTCGAATTTACGACAACAGACTAAGTTTTGGTCTAAAATTTTTTAAGGCCTTTTCCATTTCTTCAGTATTGCCAGATATGTATTTATCGTCACTACCATTTGGCTCGCCCGAAACCAGCGGGATATTCGCCAAATAGCAGGAGAATCGATTTTATATATATATGTTTTTTCCCCTCTCGTCTTAATCGACAACATACAACGGTTATTACTATACATTTCAAGTCCTACACAACTGGACCTGGCTAGTAGAAAGATCCAAGTTTGATTGTAACTGCGTCCACAGATGCGAATCGGCATTGTTTCTGAGCGCCGCTAGCTGTTCCTCCCCTAGTTTGATCTTTTCGTCGATTTCTCGAACGTCGATAAGCAATCTCGACTTTCTCTTCACGAAGTGGTCGTAATAGGAGTATTCGTCGTCCCGCAGATATTTATGTAAGAAAGTGGAAACCTGTTGGCTTCTTCGATCTATGCTCTCTTTAAGGTGCCTGGCTTCTTCGTGCTGTTCGCTTAGCTTGTTTCTCTTGGCTTCCAGAAGCATCTTGACAAAAATCGACTAATTAATATTTCGATCGAAAGACGGTAAAAGCTATAAAAACGATACTTACTCTTTCTTCTTTGCTGGCTTCTTTAGGTAAATTCATCAACGCATTCTGAACCCTTGCTAATCTACCGGACAGAGAGAGTAACAGATTGATGATTTTCTCCAGTTCCTCGACGTGTAGTCGAAATTTTTCTACTTCGTTGGGTTTAGCTAGTTGTTCCACCTTCGACGTCACTTCTCGGCCTAACTCCTCGTTTTGAGCTACTTCGTCCTTGATAGCTAGCTGCTCCATTCTTAACATTTCCAGTTTCCTTCCTATGCTAGCTATTAATTCGTCCTGCGATATATATACATATATAAATTCCCGGCTTAATTCCGACTTAAATTTATTAGATATTTTATGCATCGAGTAAATATATCGTAATTTAGCAACGTTTCTCGAGTTATTCGTCTATTATCGCGCATTACAAAGATTTACAATGCAAATTAAGCGTAATCGGTAGCAATTGTTAAAGTATAAAAATTCCGAATATTAATATGGAGTAATTTTTAAGTGAATAATGATGATTGGCATGAATTTTATTAAGTTATTTCCCGACGGAATCCGAGTGTAACTTGTGTTATTGGCCATAATTTTCGTCTTACACGACACATTAATGACACAATTAAAGTCCGTTACGAGATGCGGTGAAATATTCTTAGAAAACTTTGTTTCCGGTAATTGCTAACTGTAAAATTAAGAACTTCCAAACAATGCACGATATCTCGAGAAATTTTATCGACTCGGAAATTATATTACATCAGTAAAATCTTGAAATGTTTTTTTATTTATCTATCTATTTGGTTTTTCAAACCTTTAAATTTTTATCTTCAGCAACAAGGCAAAAAGGTAGCTTAGATTTTATTAATTTTCCATACCTTCTTTTTATTTAATTCCGCTTCATTTATCCATTCGTACTTAGTAACTTCTCGGCAGTAACGTGTTAATAACTTTGCTTTCGGCTCTATTACGGAAAAATATGGGCTATCGAGGGGCATTCCGGATGATTCCCTGTTAGACAAGTAAAAAATTTTTAATACCACTGGGAGAATTTTCTATTAGCTGTAAATATAATTTTATACAATCCCAAGAGTATGGACAATTAGAAATTCATTTTAAATATTAAAAGAAAAAATGAATCGTTTATATAACGTTGGAGAGAAAAATAAGAACGGATAGTTAAAAATTAATGTAGACAGAGTTTCTAGATATCTCTTGGAGTAGGACTAATATACAGTTGAGATAACTATAATAAATTATGTGGAAGGGTAAGAATGATGGAAGTAAAAGTCAATGTAAAGGGCTCCTACCACCATCCATTGATCGCTGGTTTTGGCTGGCATTTATCACTCGCTCTGCCTAGCTGTAATTGTCTACGAGGATGATTTCTGAGTGCCGTCTCTCCGTTGTTTTCTGTTTCCAAATCTAGTAGTCCCGCCATATAGTCTAGCATGGTCTTTTGATCCGAAGCTGGCACTAATATATCAAATAATAAAAAAATAAAAGCGAGATTAACATCAACTGGTGTTATTCATTATTACTGTCCTTAATAATAAACTATAAGGTTATTATTATTATTTTAGGAATTCGATTTTAAAAATCATTTACTATATTTTTAATCAGATGTCTCGGATAATTGATTATTTTCCGATAAAATTCCATATAATTTTAGTTTAATAAGTGAATTTATCCACAAGAAATAAATGATGGAAATGAGAGGGTACTGTCTAAAAACAAACGGATGAACGAAAATTTGAAAGATCCGCCGAGTCGTCATTAATCGTCAATTATTTATAAAATGACCGACGGTTAATCGAGTATTAAATAAATTCAGCGCGCTCTCTCTCCCCGAAGATATAATAGAAGATCCAACGAACCGAAAATAAGTGAATTCCAAACGTAAGACAGACAGAGAAAGGTTAAAAGCGTTGCTCTTCGTGGTCACTCGCCTTCAACCGAGTGGAATCTCGTCTGAAATACGTATGGTATCGCCTTCTATCCTGCCGGATCGATGCGGATAACGCGTGCGACGATATCGATTATTAATTTCACTCGCGTCCCATTATTGTTTCGATAATTTTTCCTCTTGCCCTGTCGAGGATTTACAAATAGAAACTGCAGTCCGGTTAATCGAAGACGATTATTCATTACCTTCCATTAATCGGGATGACAATTTAGCACTTGTTTTATTGTTTTGACTCCACCCCGCGGGCGGCCACTAAAAGGGCCTTTATTTCATGTCCATTGCAAGTTTGGCCGAGCAGTGAGACGGGAAAAACTAGATTTACTTGCTAGAATTCGATCCGTGCCCACCAGTGGTCGAGTGGATAAAACCTTAGAACACTGGCAGTTGGTCGTGGGTTCCCGTGGAGTTTTCCAGGTTTTCTTCACGTTAGCAACACCTAAATAAAGCCAGTTTCCCATAAAAGACTCCCGAAAGGCATTTCCCTTGGTAGATCGCCCACGTGTCGCGTTGCTATATACCAATACAACCAAAACCGAATTCGATCCGGGAGCCCCTAGAGCAGCAAAACGAGCGGGTCAAAAATATTCAAGGAGAAAAATGAATTAATTAATAATGACAATAAGCCGAATACAACGAAATCCCCGTAAATGTATTTTTAAAGCCGTTCATAAATAGTTCACACGAGAGTTGAGCTAAAAGTGCTCTCTATTGGCAACCGTTCTGAAAGCAGGAGCGGTAAAAATCGGTTTCGCCTGAGGCGCATGTTACCAATCGAGCCTGGACTAGTGGGTCTTACCTAATAAACTTTTAAGAAGAGAGTCGCCACAACATTCGACGAAATCCCTGGAGAGTCGTTCACATTCCAGTTCTTCGCGGCTCTTTGTGATTTTCCTGGCTAGTCGAGGCGTCTCCGACGTTTGAGTGGCGCTGTTTGTCAGACATACTTCGACTCGAACTCGATCTGTCGTCTCCTCCGTCTTCGAATTTTCCGACGTATCCTCCATTTTCTCGGTGGCGAAGGAGTCTTCTCCCGCATTCGTTACGGAAGACGAACTTTGGAGATTCGAATCAGATTCTGTATTGTCGAATCCTGATAATCGCGAACGATCGAGGCCGGAACCGGCGGACGAATTTATTTGTGTCTCGATCGTCACCGATTCAGATTCTCTCTCTTCCGCAGCGGTGGGATGAATTCTACTTTCTTCTTCGTTTTTATGTTTCGTTCCTTCAGGAAAATTAGAATTCCGTTGACTGGATACTTGCGCATTCACGGCTTGGCTTCTATAAAATAAATTTTCAAACATGTTAATTAATTGATTGATAATTTTATAGAATAAAACTATCTATAATATGTATGATTGCGATTTATAAAGGTCTGGAGGAATCTAGTTCGTTCGAGACATATTGAAAAGTCTGGATTGGACAATAAATGTACTATATATTTTTATTTGTACATAGAATCTATATATTATATGCTGAAAAAAGAAAATCAATACATGTAAAGTACTATGTACTGTACTCTACAATATTACAACTGAACTCTGTACTACTAGTAATAGCAATTTTTAGACACTTTTAATTCAAGTGCTCAATCACTAGCAGCTAATAAGCAATTGCAGAGGAGAAACGCTAATCGTCCAATATAGGCCTATATATCGTAAAGTCGTAACCGCTGAAAGCAATATTTACTAACCGCAAATAATGATTTTTATGCACTTAGTAAAAAATTGCAGTTATCAATTGTATCTCCATAACTGAGTGATATTTCGAAGTTATTTCTGATTCTCTGACAAATATTCATCACTATCGTAACATTGATCTAACAGAATCAGCGATGCTTCATTACTTAAAGTTAGTCCATATTACTGATGCCATATTAATATCTCTCTAATTGCGTGTATTGTCGACTATAACATTATCATTGTACTTGTATTCCTTGTATTTAGTATGAACATCTGGCTAAATTGTTAAAAAAAGTTTTGATAGTAACAATTTTATACGTTAACCAGTAACTAAGTTAATTGTCTTACATGAGATTATCATCTGATAACCTAAGAAAATAGTCATATTACAAAAACAATACCGTCTACCAACCTGTTGGTTAACTGAAACTTTTTAATTTTCTCAGTGTTTATTTAAAGGAATAACAGTTATAGTTATATAATATTATATTATATATATAAAGGAGTTTCGCTTGGGTTTTATTCCATGAAAAGTTTGGAAATTCTCGAAAACGCAAGATTGTCTTCTTGCATAAAAACTTCATTAAATCAAAATCTGTTGTCTATTTACAAATATGAATATACACTTTCACTAGCAGATAACAGTTTCTATGTACAAAAATTTAAATTTTATAGGAGAGTGCAAACTTTAATTCAATAGATAAAGATGATTTTTATTGTTAGTAAAATTTATTATGATTTGAGAGAAAAGTTTTTCAATAGAACGAGCTCCGATGCAAATGATATTAGAAGTGTTAGCTTTTGCTTCGCATCTTGCAGGAGATAAATGTCATGACAGTAACGATATATATTAGAGTAATGATTCTCGGACCGTGGCCCGCGAATTTAATAGTTTTGTAATAGATCTTATATAGTGGATCACGTGAGGCGAAAGTCACTGATCTGAAGCACTTTGTTTCTAATTTAAATTTAGTATAAAGCTAAATAAATTGAAAAAAATAGCCGTCAGACGAGTGAAATATGAGAAAAGCTGTGATTTCTTTTTTTTAAAACTATTTTCGATTTAAGAATGTTAAGTGCTTGTTCTCATGGAAAAAAGAAATGACGAGCTACTCGAAAATAGTGTTACGTGCAGTGTTTTCAAGTATGACGCCGATAATATAGGAGTTTATCTGGGAGAGAAATTTTAATTTCATAAATCACAAATTTGAACAGTAAATATATGTAATATAAAAATAATTGCATAGTTTTTTAAATAAGCATAAACTAAATAGCCAAAATCGAATTTTTAAATCAATAACTCAGCATATAAAATTTTAAATATATAATGAATAATCTGTGTTTGTTGTTTCCGTTTGATTAATTTTCGGGATTCTCGGAGCTAAAGTGATTTCAGGAGAAAAACATAAAATGGGACTAACAACAAATCGATTTCTTTGCCGAACATTTTAGGATAAACAGAGATTTTTATTGCTAATGCCAATTTTTATCAAAATTTTCTTATGATTTTATCAAACAATTACTATGGGTTGTAATTTTCACAAACCAATAAAAATTTCTCCATGAATTGTGATGATACATCAAGTTAATATAAAACTTAACCGTGATTATTCTACAGAGTTTTGCTTACGTTTGCATATTTTAAATTATTATTATTATTTTTTATTTAGTACTGAATTGTGCTTGATATGTTTTTAATTTTCGAATAAATAAAATGAGGATTGCCAAACGATCTGCCCGTATTATCGAGTTATAGTAAGGATAATTTAATAATTAAATATAAAGAATTTTAATAAAAATAGGCAGTTAAGTCGCATCTCGTGATCATTTAAATACTGTATTTATTATAAATTAATTTCTAATTTAGAATTTCTGGAAGAAAAGAATCGGCCCTGAGCGGGAAACGAACCCGCAACTTTAAATTGAGGATTAATGCAGAAAATGTGTCCAGAATGATGCTAATCTGAGGAAGGAAACATAAAAAGAGGAATTGAAAAATTATTTACTATAAATGCAAATTACGTAATAACTATAAACTGCATTATATATTATGCATCTGCAGTGATTGATTTGTTAATGGGAGGCATTGGCGCACTTTGGGTTGTTCGGTCAATTCCGCTTTTGTAGACAATTATGGACGACGTGACCCGCACTTACAAGTTAGGTCAATTAGTACGAGTATAATAGTGGAGTTCGAAATACAAACGTGAATGAAAAATCATCGAATCAGACACGAATACGTGTGAAGGATACGACGTTGTCTAGACATTGATTTATACAAACCTTTTTTAAAGTGACGGCCGGATGGCGAGATTATTAACGTGTCAACGTACCGTTCTAGGGGATTCGGGATCGAATTCGGGCATGCAGTTTCCAAGAAATTTTTCACCGACGGTCTGTTCCTATCCCTCATTGTGGGCCTGGTAGAACCCATGGATATGGAAGAAAGGCTATCTTAATGCTCGCAGAACGAAAAGAGATTAAAAATAATATGTACTGCACATCTGTATGCACTATTTAAAAACGTTTTTACAGTACACACAGATGTTAATATAATTTATAATAATAAAACTTTATCTCAAGGCGCAGGAACAGGTCCTGCCATGGCCAGACCACTTTCCGCTGCGAACGTTACAAATAGTTCTAATTTCAAATCACCCGCTAGCGTACAACAATGTCATATCAAACAAATAACTTCCCTCCTATGGAAAAGTCTATCTTTAAGGTACATTTTTCTCCTATCTCGACAATAGATCTACGCAGAGGAATTTAGAAATTAGAAAAGTTTAAGTAATTAGGTAAGAATTGAAAGTGAAATCGTTATAAAGGAAACCCGATCTCCGTTTTTTGGGCTGGAACAAGTTTTCCTCCATACTGTTCTATCTTAAAATTTCATTATTATTAAATTGACAACCACACAATGAGATAGGGGAACAGAACCAAAACCGAAAAAGTTGGGAGGTGGATATCATGATCGGGTGTTAAAATAAAATAGCGAGATTCTCATTAATCGGAAAGAGAATACAGTTTCTATATCTTTATCATTAATGAATTGACTTACTTATGATTGAAGAAAGAATATCATGATTTAGAACATCGTATCTTTCATTCACAAATCAAAGATATTGTAGCTAATTGATTATAATATGTAATGGTTTACATGATTTATACTTCTTGATGTAGCCCGGGGATAGCTAATTGTACAGACTTATCACACCTTGTAGATTAAGTGATTTATACTGTTGTTTTTTTTTTATATTTCAAACACGAATATCTTGAATATTTATAAACTTAGAAGTATAGAAATTAAAATAATTATTTAATTCTTTACACAATTTAAATTAAAATTCAATTACATTTCACGATACAAATGAGAAAAATAAAACTGGATTAAGCTCCTCTGTTTAATGTTACTTTCTAATTTATTCCTATTTGTGAAAATAAATTCCTTATTTTTATCCATTCAATTATTTATTCATTTTATTAATAAGCACTTAAACTTGCGATTTAAAAATATTCTTAACTTTTTCATCCAAATAAATAGAGGGGAAAAAATACAGTACTTTAAAGGCATTTTCTGATAATGTTTTAAAAATTTATGCATGAATAAATCGATTTTACGAAAACATTCATGACATTTGCATCTTAACATAAAAAATATTTCATATGTGCAAATATTTGCACCTACAAAATAAATACAGAATCAAACAAAAACTAAGATTCCAACTTCTCATAAAATATCTACGGCCGGATGGCCGAGAGATTAAGTTGTCAGTCTACCGTTCTGGGGATCCGGAATCGCATCCGGACGGGTCTGAAAACTCCAGAAATTTATCGGGGTTGGTCCATCCCGGATATGTCGGGCTTTGTCCCATTGTGGGTTTGGCCGAATCCACGATGGACTTGATACAAAAGCCCTCAGTACACACATGATGGAAAGAGTCAAAAATTATATAAAGTATAATATAGTAGAGTAATTCTCAAAGTACGGTCAGCGGTCGGCAGATCGACCTAATCATTTTTCCAAATTCAATTCTATGCTATTTAGCCAGAAAAAAAAAGAAGAGCCTTTCCATTCATCACACATCTCACGTTAGGTTACCGGATGGACAGATATTTTGGCACACAATCTATCATTATCTAAAGTGATAGGACATAGGATAAGAAGTGGAGAGGGGTTAGGTGGTCCACGGTTCATCTGTGACTCGGTTTAAGTGGTCCGTGGATCGATAATTTTGAGAAACACTAGTGTAGTAGCCTATTACACATTTTGCTATTTACCTTTGTATGAAACACAAGTAGAACCGTTATTTCAAATTTGTTTTTCTCTCTTCAGACTTGTTTTTGCTTCCCTTACTATAATAATCATTCAACTATAATGATTGATTTAATTTAAACCACGGATATTTTTCATTTCAGTTAAGCTTTTTGCCATTTCCGTAGAGAAGTTTCCTTAGGTCACGAAAAATCAACAGTCGGCATCAATTGATAAAGTTTTGACGTGAGGTAAATTAATGAAAATATCTTCCTCTTAGGATTTTGTAATTCTCCAAACTATCTTTTACTGCTGAAGATAAACTTTGAATATTCCAATAATTTCCGACGTCCGTTGAGGGCATTAAACATAAACATTGTCGCTGCGCATTAATTAAATTATTAAATTACCTCTTACAAGTTGCAGTTCGTTGTATCTCCGGCATATTTCTATCACAGGAATTTTATTCGGGGATAAATTCGTGTAATAGAGAAAAATGGTTTCGTTGATAGGCGAGTGCAACATAAAAAAAACCTTTCCTTAATTTACAGTTTATTAAATTTCTAGATTATTATCTGCTCTAGTTCCTTAATTTTGACAGTGTTAGGTCGAGAAGTCTCATCATTATTTTATTTATTTTTGAAAATTCTTGTTAAATAAACTACTTGATATTTGTAAAAATAATTCTCTCTTTTTATTTGGCGATATAAAGTAATATTTACAGATTAAGAAACGAAGAAATAATAAAAATATTTGTCACAGGATTTTTTTTATTCGTTAATCTAAACATTAATTTGCTTCTGTAAAAACAAAGGAAGAAATATAAGGATTATCTCTAATTGTAATTAACGTCATTCTTCAAGAATCCAACATTCCCTTTTCCTCTCTTTTTTCTCCAAGCAATTAATAATCGCGACGATCAATCGAAAGAGATTAAAATAAATACAAAGCCAGATTAATTCTCTGATCGATGTTGGACCAACACCGGATAAAATGACGTCAGTCTATCCTTACTAAATATTCATTACAGATTTTGTTCATAAAACACGAACTTGGAAGTTTTTTGCCCATGTTTTTACGCGAAAGACGAAGCACCATCAGGCATAAATGTAAATATAAAATTTTCCAAAGCTGATCTACATTCTTTTCTACAAAAATTTTACTTTTTCTTTATTCTGTTTTAGAAATATGTGATATAAATAAAAACATGCCCACCATCTATAAACTTTCTCCAGTATTAGATTTTCTTCTAACCATATTTTGTTACTTCCTTATGTTAAAATATGCTTTTAACCACAACGCATTGTGTCTAAACTTTTTTGTCCGTTGTACAATGAAGTATAAATTATGTAAATTGAATGTTAAAAATGAATTACATAGAAAAATGCAACTTACGTGTTTGCGGACGACGTTTTGACTTCAAATTCCGGAGGAGGAGGTAATGGTTCGTCCGAATGATGTACTTCAGTTTCCGTAGTCGACGGAGGAGGAGGAAGAGGTAAATCGGGACTGGAACAATTCGAAGGGAGGGAAGAATCAACGGGAGTCGTTCTTTCGGGTTTGGTGTTTGCTAATGAGGGTGGACCATCCGATTGCTTAGACGATTCTTCGATACGGAGTAATTCAGCATCGTCCTCTTCGTGATCGGAAGGTACGGGAGGAGGGGGTCTTCGTGAAGAAACCGGACGAGGAGGTTGGGGAACCGGTTTGTTAATGCGTTTGGGAGGGATGGTCGGATATTCTCCATTTCCCAGTTTCTGTACAGTTTGGCTGTTTTTCAACGATTCTGCTATAGTTACGCCATCGGTTGTAATGACTTGAAACACCGATTTGTCGTTGCAATGATGAACTTCTTTCAGTTGAACTTTGCGAGGTTGTTTGTAGCTCGGAGATTGTTGTTGCTGATGACTAAAAAAAACACAATTCGAAGCCATTAATCCTAATGTATTTTTGATAAATCAATGAAAATATTAATGAATAAATACATATAAATTGTTAAGTGTATATATACATATACAAGGATAGACACGATCAACTGCATCAAGAAAGATACCAAGAGATCTTAGCAGTCTATTAAATCTAACTCTGGAATGGATGATGATGATAATGATAATCTTGAAATGTAAGCATAAGCAATAAATATAATTATAACACGTATAGAGTATATATAAATTTTTAAATATAGAAGAACTGGGAAAGATACTTGTGAACATACATCATCATCTCCACTTTACCAGATAAAAATCGCAAAATGGCGATTATAATATTTGCTGTAAGATCTCTTCGTCCATTATTGATTCGGCCATAATTAACCATGTAGAAAAATAAGTAACATAATCTCGATAACTGCCACCAACTTGAGATAGAATTACATTATCGTAACCGAAATCTCGTAATGTATCTGTTATTGCAGTTGGTAGTAATTGGTTCGTTAATTTCCGAACATTCAAAACATTCTCGGAGTTAAAATAACCGAACTAAAACTCCGAAATTATAGTTTTATATTTCGTCGTCTACTCGGATTTCAGATAGACGTTAATTAATGCATTAACTTCTCCAGAGTTTTTCTTATAACATCTTATATTTCTGTTATAAGATTTAAAAGAAGTTTTTGGAACGTTACGTAAGTAAATATAATGCCCTATCGATAAAAACTGACGAATCGATTCTTTACAAAATGAAATTCAGAACAAGAAAAACAGAAGTTTGTTAAGTGCAAATAAGTTTCTTGTAGATTATAACCCATTAAACATTAAATTTTCTTTATAATTAATAACTATTATATAAGATTTTATAAAAGAAGTATCATAGAGGGATGCGCATTATCAGTAAAATAATAGTAAAAGTGGCAGTATCACAAGACGTTACCGTCGGAAGATAGCTTTTAAAAATTGAAAGGAATTCACTACCATCATCGAATATGACGATAATGACGATGATGAGAGAAACGGAGATTTTAAACCGAAAGTAATGATCTTTTTCGTTAAGTAATCGATTGTCATAATAACGTTTTGGACTCTTCGTGATTAGCTCTTTTCTGCCATTGTATTACTCTAGGAGAGCAATTCTAATTTTCAACTAAAAGAAAGGCAAGACGTCTGATTACTGCAATTCTAATATCTAAATTTCTTTCCTCTCGATGGCGAGGGACTATTTGCGTTATTGCTGTTCATAAGGAAATTTCTCCGCGCTCGAAAAAGCGTCATTACACAAGTAGGCAGAAATCAACTCTTAACGATTCAGGTTGCTGATTACCGTGTCGATTTTCGACACGGTCACAGAGATAATTAATTACGATTTTTATATAAATCGTTCGCTTTCATCTTCGGCTAAATCGGCATCTCGTTAACGGATACGCGAACGAAGCGGAACAAACTAAGAAGGAAAAAGAAAAAGTGATATATAAATTGAATTTGACGAGAAGCGTCACCGAAAGAGACGGATCTATTTATTTTACTGTCGGGCGAATAGAAAATTGCACGTGTGTTATTAACACGTGAAAAGAGAAAATGACGTTACCGATCCGTCCATCCGTGTTGGCATACTGCGCTAATTACGTTCCTTAGCAGAGTTTCTACGCGCAGTTAATTCGACTGGTCCATAGCCACAACGCAATTAATATCGTTAATAGCGTGCAATTTTCCCTACAATAATAACCACTTTGTACCCAGATTCATCATCCATTTTGTAGATACTCTCCAACTCGTCACTTGTAACGCTTCACAAATAAACGATTATTTTGGTTATTTGTTCTAATAGTTATGGAAATGTTGTGGATTTCATTCCTTTATTCCCGTTAATTGCATTGGAGATTAAAGTGGATTTCCAGTCGGAAATCTGTTTGGTATCATCATTAAACTAATTACATACGGGGTCTACAAGCCAGAACCAACCCAAACGTAAATGATATACCGTATTATCCAAACTCCATAATGTAATATACAATAACAACTTTTAATCTTTCTTTCGTATTCGAAAAGCGTTAGAGTTTTCGTGTCTTATCGGTCATTTATCATTTAACCGAACTGGAAATCCTCAGCGTGGACGTCTGCAAATTCTAAACGTAGAGGTCCACCTCTCTCGTGTCGACCGGGAGTTGCCGTGTGTTTGTTTGTTTCTTTCTCTCTCGACGCGTATCTACTTGTTACCTCTAATCGAACAAGTCACCGCGACTTTCGGTCTTTGATATTACATTCGGAGTTTGTTACGTTTTAAATCTATAAATAGTTTTTTTGAATGTAACAAACTTCGTAAGTTCTCCAGCACAACAACTCTATTATATTAACATACTTTTCAATCATCTTTATACTGTATGTGTTGTGTGTGTTAATGTAAACTCAGAATGGAATTGTTATCACGCGAATGCATGATTTGTTTTCAGATGTCTCCATAAATAATTAAAAGAAAATCTTTATTTATTTTTAGATTTGTAGAAAGATTTCAAATTTGACATTTTCATTTGCATTACGTGTTCCTCTACCGTGTAACTTGTCGTATTATATTTAACGACAGATTAGAAATCGACAAAAGGAGAAGTTCGATGGATGTCCGAGGCAGAAGTGAAAAGAAAGCGAGTGACTAATTATTCATGGGGGAAGTTTAGCGTTCGACTAACCAGTAACACAGCCATTCTCCAGAAATCAATTTTTCGATCAATTCTTTCTCATTTCTATCTTTATGGGGTAATGAACATAGCATTCGATAATGAAAAGAATCACGTGATTTCGGTTATCGTTTTTCCTTGTTGTGGTTTTCGTTCGGTCGTCGATAAAGTTCGATTCTTTTAACTTTTTCCATCGGATTTTCGGCGGGTCAGGCTTTACTCATATCGAATAAAAAAAATCAAACGATACAAATCGGCCATTAAACTAAGAACTGGCAAGAGTTCGGTTAGAAAGATAAGGAAAAAGCATTAACTTTGTACAGGGATGCAACGTGCTGGCCAACACAATGTTTTAGTGTTGTTCGAATATTCGAAAAGGGTTTTTATTCTTTCTAAAGAAGAGAGCCGAGAAAATTAATTGGTGGATTTAACGGAACCATTTGTGTAAGCTTAGGCTTAATAGGCCAAGAACGGAGCGCCAAATAAATGCGAAGGTTATCCATTTCTAAATCCCGTCAAAATGGCGGCTCGCATATTAGAAACATTAAAAGGAACCGAGAAGAGAAATTTAATTGCATCTGCCAGCCATTTCTTGTTTTTTTTCCACTTCTCTCGCTTTTTAATGACGGCAAAACTTTAGAATGTCCTTAAGCAATTTTAGTCACGTGGAAGGAAATATCTTTAAATCCCGAGCTCGCTAAAGATTAAGAACAGCGTTATAAGTTCTGGCCTAAGAAAAAGTCAAACATCCTAAACATGTTTTATTGAGATAAGAGTTATTAAATAGCTCGGAATATCTTCTGTTTCCTTTTTTTTTCGCAGTTTTAAAACTTTGTTATCGGCAACTCGTATAATTTTTAAATTTCGAAGAAAATTAAGAAAGGAAAAAAAAATCTTTAAATGCTGCTTTTTTATTATTATGTTTTCTATTTAAATAATATATTTCTTGTATAATAAAGCAAACGATCCAACTATTTTCATCCATAGAAAATTGATCGATTGATGATCGACTAATTTCGATTACCGAATGTCTTTCAGTAAAATTCGAAAACTATTAATCATTATTTTTCTAAATTATTATGAGAAAATTACTATGAATATTTTAATAAAATTCCTAATTATTTTCTATTTTTAAGTCAAATAAACTT
>NW_019384369.1:0-56588 GCF_000671375.1 Centruroides sculpturatus | reverse complement strand
TCGCGTAAGTAATTTTATAGGCTATATCAGTCGGTATATATATATAAATGTATACGATATAAAAAAAAACTACAGTTCTTTTTTTATTAATTTAATAGGATCGTCGGGGTATAGCAAAAAAAGTCGTAAGATATCCCACATTGTAGCTATAACGCGTCGATATACGTTGATCGATTATCGCCCGCAGCCAAGTTAATCCAGTTCTACAAAAGAACACTCCAGACAAAAGCGGAGAGCGATAAAAAAAAAAAGAAGTGCAATTCATAACAGAGCGGCGAGAAATATTCCTAATGCCACTGGTCGGTGCCACACCAAAACAAAATAGCTTTTTTGGATAAGTTGTTCCTCCCCATATACACATTCTTTACCGACCTGTACTCTCGCCTAACGTATTGCTATAGTGGACTTATACGATTCCAGTTTTCCTTATCCGACACTCGTAAACTACCCAACTGTTCTTTAATAAAATATGATGCCGTTACAGATCCCACACGATGGTTGGGAGGGGGAGAAATCGATTTTTCAAGTTTCCAACAAGTTAGAAAACTGCGAATTGTTCTTACTGAACTTCAAATTTGCCACTTTCTACTTCATTAAGGATATTTAAAGCTGAAGAAAAAATTATTCATCTTTCATTTTCGGCAAAGATCTAAAGAGAAAACCCGAATTTAATTACTATTTTCACTCGTCGATCGCGGAGAAACTAATTATTAACATGTTTTTCTCTAATTACATTTAGCAGGCAAGAAAACTTTCGGTTAATAGAGTTAAATACCCCATCGATGGTAGATAATGCGACTAATCCTCCTTCCTACTCGTCCATTAAATAATAATCGATGAAATGGATTATTAGCTGCAAAGGAAGGAATTAACTTTCGTTATTCTTCAGATTTGCCACGTGCCACAGTTTACTGAGGAGGAAGGAAGATAAACGCCCGAAAATGAATTAACCTGTCTAAGACGGAATAATTCTTCTCTGTAGAAGAAGAGGAAGAAAGAAAAATTGCTAATTCGTTATAAAGTTGGAGAGACGTCAAAAGTGACGGCATTTAAAGAGAAACGGGGGCAATTAGGAAAGGATTTGACAAAGAGATCTTAAAGTATCTGGAAATGAGTGGAAAATTAGAGAGAAGGCTAATCGTATAAGACCAGCGTTTCAAATTAGAACTTATATTAGAGTGTTTAATTACGGCAAAAGTCGTCGTTATAAATTTACTACCGGAATGTGTTAGTGACAACTAACATTGTAATTATCCCTCCGGTGGATAAATAGCTTTTACCGGCATCTCGCTTTGGCACCGCAGGCAAAGTTGATCTACAGGAGGATGAGGAGGAGGCTTTATCCCGCTCATTAAGAACTGCAAAAGGGTTTCTCTCGTGCCGGAAGGAAATACAAACCGGCCAACTAATTATGCGACGTCGGCCGGACATTGTCTAGGATCGGCATTCATACTTCCATCTCTCTCTCTCTCTCTACAAAAGCCACCGTCAATGGAGAGATCGTCTAGTAACTGCATTGAAACGTGGCAACTGTTCCATTGTTCGCGGGTCTTACGCGTACGCGGATAAAGCTTATCATCTCTCCCTAATCCGCGGATGCCATTCAGTCTCGCTTATTGCGGCGCGGAATTTAATTCCTTTCCTAATCCCCACACAATAAACGGAAGAAATGTTTTGCGCTTTGGAAAAATGGGCATTAAAACCGAACAGAATCGAAAACGTCGGAGGAGCGGCGCAAGTTTGCGAGAGTTGTTTTCTCTCGCCACGTCTTTGTTTCTCGGTGGACTGTCTAACTGTAAAGTATTAATATCCGAGCTGTCCGCGTGTCGTATGAAGTGAGTGACGGCACCGAAATTAATTTCCTCTAATGCCTCGGTGGCGTGGTAATATGAATTCCTTCGGTTCTCGGCGTTTTGCATGGGTGTCGCTCGTCTCTCCATCCCACGCATTAGCGGCTATTAAAGTGGTACGGGTTTGGTTCCGGGCAAATGCCGGAAATGAGGCGAGAGAGAGAAAATCTCTCTCTCGTACCGGTTAAACGGACCGAAACCCGACTCGTCACTTTGTAAATGACGCGTGAACGACTAAAGATACCGGAGTTTGTTGTCTGACGTCACCGGCGGCCTCTTTCTTTTTCGGTCGAGGCGTGCACCTGGCATCGTTCCAGAATTTAAGAATATTCTCGTACCATCGATCGCGGGGGGATGCCTAATGACGGCCAAAGGAGGAGTTTTAAACCGCACGCGCTTTCGCCTCTTCCCCGGGCCGGTTCTAATGACGGGACATGTCAGTCAATTAATCAATGAGATTAGTTCGGCGATACGTTCCGTGTTCGACTCGGATGTAAATGTTGGCACGAAGAGTTACCAAGGCAACCGTCCGAGTTTCGCTGGCAAATTGATTTAATCGTCACTCCCGAGTTACCCCGCATTATTTTCGCTATACCGTCGCCCCAAATTGCCTATTAGGTCGGTGTTTCTGACCAATTTTGTAGCCATACTCAACCGTGAAAACCGCTTCCGACATAATATTTTTCTAACTCTTTTCGAAAGGAACCCATGATGAATTATCTTCTAACCACAAAAAAACACACACCTAAATACAACACCAGTTAAAAACATTTGTATGGCTAAAAACTGTGCATGCAAACTGCCAAGACCTCAATCTGACCAAATGATAATGTCACAATCGTATATTATTGTATTAAATTATAAAAATAGACCAGTTTAATAGACCTAAATATAAAGGGGTAGACAATAGCAATAATCTAATTTTATCCCTATTTATATATCACAAAGTTTGTAATAAACCAGGAAAATTGTCATAAAATATCGAATTTATTTTATATTCTATCCGGAATTTAGCGATATTATTTCTATAAAATGATAAAGAATGCGGTTGATTGGTCACAATGCCATTCATCAAACTCCCACAAAATCTCAGAATCCGAAGCTATTCAACAACTCCTACATTTTGAAGCCTGATATAAAAAAAGAAAGAAAGAAAAAATAATGTAAACATACCACTTTTACATTTCACATGGTTTGTAGACTGTATTACATAAGCGCTCTTTGTCAATTCGTAGTCTTAATGTAAACATTTGTCTGTTGCAAGTACACTTTGGATACATTTAGATTTGTGTTACATTTCACATGTTCCAAGCATCTTATAACAAACAATATTTACATTTTATAAATTGTATATTTTCTAAATGTCATCATAACGTATGGAATGATATATGAGAGTATATATATTTTTTTTAATTAACAAATGAAGGCTTTAAATACATTATAGCATCGCTGATAAATCATTTATATTACGAACGAGTTCGAAAGGACACGATGTTTATTTTATATCACAGTCCATTATTAAAATTTGTCTTGATTTGTCTTGAGTTTATGCGAAATTCGAGTAAACAAATTGAAATTATTAATACACTTTTGGATTCGATAAATTTCTAACGACGATGGCCACGGAATTGAAAATAAAACTTTTAGTGATCTGTCAAAAAATTCTTTCCTCTAATCGAATTTTATTTTTCCGCCTTTTATATATAACAAAGGATGGCTATCGGTCAAAAAATGATTCCTCCTCATGATTTTTACATTTTTGGACTCGGAGGAAGCTTTAAAACGTCGAGAAATGCAAAAACAACTAGTTTTTTTTCTATTTGTACATATGTTAACGTGTGTGAGGGCACGATTTGAAGCTTAATAACTCTTGTGCCTTTTGTCGAAAATTTCTGAAATTTTGCAAGTAAGTTTGTGTATTAGGGGTATTGATGATATTAAATTTTTATGGTTAAAAGTCGAGGGAGTGGGAAGACAGAAAGGATTCTCCAGTCGTATCTCCAGTGAGGTCGGACTTGATAAAGATTTTACTCGTTATTAGCATTTACAATTTTTTTATACCACTCATCACTACCCTCAAAATTAAGTTTTTTTTCCATTTTATAATCATTAATAACATAGGAAATTTTATTTTAAAAAACTTTTTAACAGATGTCACCACACACAATTTTAACTTTTTGCCATAAATTTACGCAGCTTATTGCTGGATTTTTTTAATGTAAAAACTTTTATAGTTAACTTAAAATTTAATATTATTTTATTCGAATAAGCTACACATAATTAATTCAACATAACATTTGATAAGGATAAACAATCCACCTATCCGAGCAAATATTTTTAAGCGAATGAATATAAAAAAAAAACGATTAACAGTGATCATAAACATAAGTACTACTTACCTAACAACATAAACAGGAATGGGATTCACTAAAGCAAATATTCTTTAGTATACAAACAAAAAATATGCACTAGAAAACAAACAAGTTTGGAGTCTTGGTAATTCGTCACAATGCGTGTCCCGTGGTGAAAGGACCAATTATGAAGCCTTCAAAATATCTGTATTTACAAATATTTAATAACAATTGCTTTTTTAGTAAATCTGTTCCAATAAAAGAAAGACTTTTGGCAGTTTTGTATATTTGGACAAGGTAAATTTGACTTTAGTTTCTTATGGTGTTAGCGGAATGAACTCTATGAACTCCTAAACACATGGATCTCTTAATTACTAATGTATTTTCAATACAAGTACTACTTTTTATATTATTTTAATAACATTAGTATTAAGAATTCAAACTATTTTATGAGATTTTGTAAGCACAAATAATAGAAAATAATATAATTTCCTTTCTTGTATTACAGGATTATTCGTATGGATCAATCCAAACTGCAAGGATTAAGAACGTATCAGAAACTATCAGTTGTTTAAACAATATTTGGAAAATTGAGAAGAATTATTAAAATAATACTTTCATTTATTCGAATTTAAATTCACACGTAAAGTTATAATTTGTATATTAAGCGTAACATTAAATATATATATATGTTCAACTTTCGTTTCTTATTTCTCAAATATGTTACGAGAATATTCTGTTTAGTAAAATACATCTAATTTTTTCATTGAAAATACCTAAAAATTTGCATAAAATTCTGTTTAAAAAAGCAACTAGTTAAAGCAAAATAACTAAACTTTGGTTAAATTATTCCCATTTTTAGAAGGTCTACATATAGAATAGGACGAGGAAGATTAACATAACCACAACAAAGATAGATGATAAATTTAAATTATAAGAATGTAGAAAGAAGGATGGTCAAAAAGATATAATTAAAAATGTAACTAAAATTATAAAATGAAAGCTTAAAAATATTACTTTAATAAATTTCGATACTGTAAAGAATTACAAAAAAAAAAGAACATATTTAAGATACAAATCAAGAAAACTCTTTTCCTGATTTAATACTATCCGGTGGAAACCTGAAATAAAAGGGAATAATTTAGTTAAATGTTAAATAATTTAAGAAGAAAATACACGATGTAATTTTAAAAGAATAAATAAAACAATTGGAGCATTTCGAATATATCTGTATCATTGGTAATCTTTTAAACTCTCTTCACAATGAAATTTTTCAGATAATCTCACAAAGTGCAGTTTTTTATTAAGAAAATTATTAAAAAGGGATTCGGCGCTGCTAATTAACAAAAAATATATTCTAAGATTATTTTAAAGTCTTTCGTTCGTTTTTAAAAACAGTATAACATTTCTTTTTGTATTTAATTTCGACAAAAAATATATCACAATGTGTAAAATCGGTTAATATTTTAATATTATATTTTATACACAAACAATTATTTATTGTCACAAGGTAACAATGCTGGGCTGCAATTTTTAATTTATTTTATTTAAAATATATGCTCTCAACCTTAGATTAGTAGTGGCTTGCCCCTGTAAATCATACTTTTCCTTCAACAATAGTCGTGTCGGTCATCTATCTAACATATTTTAGGGAATAATTTTTGAATTGAAATAACGCAGCTTGCGGTCCGTATCGGAAGATTGTATATTATTAATCGGGGTCTCTGCAGCTAAGATTTCCATATCTGGCCTCGTCTTTCATCTATCAAACTCCGTTCTCGAAATTACGGAAAGACAGACAGTAGTAATTTATAGATCTACAATTTTTTTTTAAATTGCAGCCTAATATAAAGTTAAGAATCTAATTCTTTATGTTTTAATTTTAATGTAGAAAGTATTCTTCCTCCCTACACGAATCTATGGAAATCTACGAATACGAGATCAATCAATTAAACATCGTGTAGTAACTTATATATATTCTATTATAATCCATTTTTAGTACATTTATAATTACTATTCTGCAAAATTAATACAAAATTCATATTTATATATGCTTGCAAGAGCTCAAGAACCTGTATTGTTGCTTTAAATGTAAAACATAGTCGAAGTCCGAGGCGTACTTTTATTAGGTAGAAGGATTTTGCAACGTGTTCATTTTTCTTGAAAGACCCTCTTGAGGCAATACGTATTCATTCTACTGATTAATTAGACGCGAAAAGTAGAAATACTCGCGATAGAGATACGGATTTACGTTAATATTCATTTGAAATTAAAATTCGATTGGTCAAATTATCTCTCTTCGATCCATTACAACAAGCTGCAACTGACAGTCGAGTCTATTGTTGCTCTTTGCTTCCAACCAGTCGACGAAACGAAAGATATTTAAATTTAATAAGTCTTATTCGCTAATAGAATACAAACGAAGATTTTCTTCCAGAAAATTTATACTATGTTGTAGTATTTTAATACACTTATCAAAGGATACCGCTTATTGCTAAGTCAGTGAAGTATGCGCCATGTATAATTTATGGATATTGTATTAAGAAAATTAAGGATTCAGCACAATAATTATTCCGAAACTATTTTAAAGCTTTCTTTCTATTAATTCGATTCTTTATTCCAGTTATAATATTGCTAATTCAATACTTCATTTCATATTCAATGCTGAAAAACCTGTATGAATAGAAAAGATTAAAATGGAACTTGAAAATTAATTAGATATTTACACCATTTTCTTAATGGAGGAATTTAAAATTAAAATGTAATTTTTTATTAAAAGAAGGCTTTAAAGAAGTAGAAAATAAGTATTACCGATAAAAGAAAAATTTCATTTAAATTTCACTCATTTCATAATTAAACAAATATATAAAAATAAGTCTTGTACACGAGGATTTATAACATTGTTTAATTTCCAGTCTTCTCTTTCTGGTCGAGAAATTTCACATATTAAATTCCCTCCAATTGTCACGTTATTACTGATTATATTCGAAAACAAGACATTAACCGGGGGCATCCTTTCTCTCGGAGTTCATCAAAAGCAACTTTTCAACATTAATTTTAAAGGAATTAAATCTTGTTAATTTGACGACGTTTATCTCTATTATAACAACAATAACAAAGGAAGCTGATGAAGACCATTGATATCAAATGCCAAAAAGAAAACTGATCGCTTATCGCTTATTTTTTCATTATTATTATTATTATTATTATTAATTTAAAAATTTTTCTGTTTTCCTTGACATAAGAGGATAATTCGTAATCAGTTTATAAGAAAATAGGAAAAAAATTTCTATTCCTCGTGCGAAAAGTTTGTTATTTTTTCTATTGTATCACGTTCTATTCTGTAGAGGATATAATCCAGATGGTAAAATAAAGAGAAAAGATTGTCGGACTTATAATTATAAGCAACGAAGCTGTGACCAGTTAATGAAGTTAAGAAAACTCAACTAGCTGCGAGGAATGCAATCTTATTAACCAACTCTATGCAAATCCTGAGATTAACCGAAAGGAGTTAATAGTGGGCGTTTTAATTAAAGTGAATTAATTAATAAGCAAGTTCCTATATGAGAATTTTCAGTTCTAATTAGTAGAGAAGCAACCGAACAAAAACGTCTGTTCTATTCTCGATTCTTAGATAAAATCACTTCTTAATTGGAAGGAAATTTTACAACGTAAGCTCTCTTTAACATTAATAATCTCTTACAATATGGCTCTATACATTCTTTTTCAAAATATATCTTCACAGAAAAAACAAAAAAAAAAAAAGTAATAATAATAATAAAAATACAACGAAGCCGTAGTGGGTAATATCCTCCTATAATGTAAACACGTAACTATCTCTAGCTTGCCGGATGCTTAAATTAAATTTAGATATTATAAAATTTACAAACTCGTAGAAGCAGTTTGGAAGATAAGATTACAATTTTCTTATTTAATCGATATAAATTAGAGTAAACGAAAAAACAAAATTTATATATTTTTGATGTGAAAGACCATTAAAGACCGTACGTATAAGAGTAAGGGTACAACAGTTTACATTTTAAATATCAGAGTTAACAATGTATCGACAGAAGCTGCATTCAATCAGTTATACGTGTCTGAACATCAAAGACAGAAGCAACATAAAGAAGCTCGCTAACGAGATAGAATCGCCCTTCATATTGACACGAGAGCAATGCTCCCGCACTTCTGCTTTTGTCAACGTGAAAGAGTTCTTGCCGAACATTTTTTCTTGTTTGTTCTCTTTTATTTTATTAATATAGCCTACAACCGATAAAAATTTCTTACGCCCAGAGATTTCAAAAACAAATTTAAACAAAAAATTTCGTACTTATTTTAAAACGNTATCCGAACAACCCCAGTCCCCAATTGATTCGAATAAACGACGCTCTACTGTATTTTTAATGATAATTAAGAAAAAAAAATTGCTCGTCGAGTTGAGTGTAAAATGATAAAAGATTATAAGAAATTCGTTTATCCTAATTTTGAGAGAAAATTCCAATTTTACGATAGAAAAAATAATTAATTAATTATACATAATACGACGTGACAAAATCATTAGCGTTATTTCGAAGTTTTTAATACAAAAGATAATTCGCTTAAACGATAATTGTCAATTAAATTAAAGGAAAATCTATATATATCATCCGTCGATTGTAAAATGCGGGTCCGAGATTCGTTTTTATTTATCTATATAATTGATATAGAGTTAAATTGAAGTTTAAAATAAAAATCACCGATCAGAAAATTCTGTATTTGTATTTTGGCAAAAACCATAGATCCCACCTTGGATAGTAAATAGAGTCGATTGTTTGCCAAAGTGGAAAAAAAAGCGGAGAATCGATATTAGGATAAGAAAAAGTCACATTGTTGCAACGATCTTTCTTTAACTTTAACGCCAGTTAAATATAAAATTCAGCTACAAACAAATCCTTTTGAAAATATTTACAGTATTTTGAATTATTCAGAGTTTTGCAAAATAATGTTTGAAGTTAAAGAGAAGGAAAAAGAAAATTGTGAGAAGGTAAAAGACAAAAATTAGAAGGTAATGAGTATTTGAAGGAGTCGACTAAACATTAGTCCGCAAATAATTTTCGAGGTAAGAAACAAAATTTTTGTTTCTTACCTCGAAAATGTTGAGAGTTTAAGAAACAAAATTTTTGTTTCTTAAACTCTCAACATTAGAGGCAATTCTCGATGTTAAAGAAGTTTTAAAAAACAAACAAATGTTTTGTTTCTTAAAGTTCTTTAAGTATTTTCTAAGTAGTGTAAAAATAAAAGACATTAGTCGGATTTTGCGTACTCGAGAAGACGAAGAAAAGAGAGGATTTTTAGTCATTAGTTTTTAATAAATGTATCGTTTTCTGATTAAATGAAAATAAGTTCTAACTAAAATCTTTGTTTAAAACATTGTGACGGCAGAGTAAATACGGATAATTCGAAAATTTTACATTCAATCATTTGTATAAAGAAGACTGGAAGACAATAAATCTGATTAAGTACGAATAGAAAACGAAAAAGTTCTTTTTGCAAAGAGTCGACTTTGGTAAATGGAAAAATAATAAGAAAATCTACAATTTATTCTTTTAAAAATCTTGTCTATTAAAGACAACGATCGATTATTTTATCAGAAATCGGCTCTTTATTTATTAATATAACGAACTTCATTATTGCTTTTCTCTCGAAACGTAATTGTCTAAAGATTAATAATGCTTAATTTAATTATCACTCGGTCCGTTTGTTATTTTTCTCGCTTTCAAACTTTACTTCAACAATATCATTTATTTTTCATTAGACGTGTGGGTTTTATAACCGCAACAGTTCGAATTTTCTATATTATTCAATCGAGAAATGAAAATTTGCCAGTGATCCGATATAATTAATTGATTTTTCACCTTTTAACCTGCTTAATATTAAACATTAAAGTCAACGAGATTCAAGTTTTCCTCTTTAAAACGAGCCTACAGTTTTATAAGGATTAAACTTTGAAGAAAAAAATAAATAAAAATTAAGATTAAAAGTGTTACATTTTGGTCAAAATACTTTTAAAAAGTACATAATATACATAATTTTACCTTTATAAAATGCCTTCCTGCCTTTTTATCGTGAAGAGGACAAAATTAATAAAAATGATGAGGGCAAGATGGAGAAAAGAAGAATTAATAGGAATTAAATATTAAAAAAGAATAAGATAGAAATATTTTCGAGTTGATTTTATGAATTTTTAATGAATATTCTCTTTAATTACTTATCGAATTTTCACTCTGGTAAGTATTCAATTAATCCAAGCGACAAACAATGGGATGCAAAATTGAAATCGACTCAAAGAAAGAAAAAAAAAATGCATTATTTATTTGCCAGATTACGAACGAATTTATGACGATATTTTTTTAAGAGAAAAATTCAGAAAATTAGATTAATTAATAAATAAATTAAATTTTCCTTTTATTGCGAAATAACAATTTTCCAAATCGCTTAATTTAAGTGAAGGATTAATTACTGGACGGCAGAGGCAGTTCTCGAAAGAGAAATTCGATCCTAATTCGGAGAAAATGGGAGAGATCGCGTGTTCTTCATTTGCTTTATTGCTCCAAAAGAGAAGAGGAAAAAGAAGAAAGAGATTGAAGATAATGAGAGGATAACAGCATTTTATATTATAGAAGTTCTAAACATAAAGTAATTGCTAGCTTTTGTTCCGATGAAGAGAGCAAAAGTCAATTTCCCAACTTTCTTATAATGAGAATAGTTTAAATGACTATTTTAATTGCAGAAAAATGCCATTTAAATTTGCTTAATTTGAGAAAAAGAAAAAGATTCCGTAATTACCTCCGTTTCTCGAGTCTAATATCAATCGAATAACTTATTAATTAATATAAGACTCGGTGCAACAACTCGCACATATTTCTGTCGTCAAGAGAACCGTATTAAGGGTAGAAAAGGAAAAAAAGAAAATATCCGGTCGGTACCCTAGACAACCCGCTAATGAGATCATAGACCGAATATCGACATCTAGATTCCACCTACCTAATTTTGTCTACAGTCGACACAATTGTTCCCGAAATGACTAGAACAAAAGGAAACAATCGATACGGATATCATGCAATAAATATTAGGTCGAAGATTGGTGTCATGACAAGATAAGAATTGTTGTAATGCCAACTTTGCTCGTTCTTCCTATTCGTTATGACGATAATCCCAAAAGAAAATATGCAGTTTGTATATGATACACATAAACATATATGAGAGATTTTTACTCCTACCCTCCAGTGGTCATCGGATATTTTTCAAATATCGATTTCTTCGACTACTCCCGTGTTGTCAAACTATTCTTAGATGCTACAAGAAAACGCATTTTTGGACTAATATAAGTAATTCAGATTTATTGATAAGAAACAACAAAAAAAATATAAAGTAAAAATCTCGTCCTAATTTTCGGTACGTGCCTTATCTATATTCTATCTTAATCGAAACACTTCGTTGTTCCTCTTCCTCCGAATACATTCTTTGGCCTCGAACTAAAATTCCTAGCAGATAATAAAAAATACAACATTTATTCTCGCGAAGAAACGAGAACTTTCACCATCAGCATATATCCTAACCCCTACTAAAACTCGGGAAATGTGTTCTTATATCAGGGCGATATGGCCAACCAAACATCATTCTAGAAAAATCTATATAAAGAATTTGCGAATTGCAAAATGGAAAATGCAATAAGAGAGAAGATATTTTAGAGATTTTCGAATATCAATTGTGTGTAATCGAATATTTAAACCCCCGTCATTATTTTTAAATAAATAATAATAAAAATTAACGCTTACTAATATTAGAAATGGCGTTACTCTTTTCGTACGATTGAATTTTTCATATCTCATTTAATTACAGTTCTTTCTTTTACAAAAGATGTAAAAGTCCTCAACAAAAATGCAATATCTAATCTTTCTCTTTATTATAGTCTCTGGAAATAGAATTCTCTTTCTATCTCTTTTGTCCTTTTATATTTAATTCTTTGAGAGATTTTTCCCTCTTTATAATAAAAACCATCCTTTAATAAATATGCTCGAGCATGGCTGTTATTTTCTACAATTAATTTTAATATTTATTTATTCATTTTTCTAAATTGTAATATATTAAATTTAGTTTTATAAATTATATACTGAATAGATTAATTATAAAAATTTTAATTAATTTTAAACAAATTAAATTTGCAAGAATTAAAAATCCGTAAAGAATTTCAACAACTTTTGTTGAAGAGTTGAGGACCTGAAGCAAATCTAGAAAACTCAACAATAGCAGTTATAAAGGAAACGAGAATTTTCTTTTGTGTTTTAGATCTTCATCGAAGTAGTAATCTGAGTTGTTTTTTTCTAATAAAAATTCCTCTAGAAGAAAATAGTCTCAACAGAGTTAACAAGTAAGGACAAAACTCTACTTCTTATCCGTAATCAGAAGTAAATATTTTTGGCAGTAACAAATCCCAAAAACTCTGAACACGTACAATTTAAACTCATTCTCATAACAAGCAAAGAAAAGCTTATTCTACCATATTTCTTTTTTTAGAAAGTTTAATGCACCGGGATATACGAAAATGTGGACAAAGCAGATGCTCTCCGTGATTACAGGTGCGCCATATAACAACTCTTTGTGTGTAAAAGTTACTAATCACCTCGACCAAAGATTTCTATGGAGCCTTCAAAGTCTAGGGAAAAAAACTCTCTCTCTCTCGGTCTATCTCATTTTATTTAAGAAAAGAAATACTACTGATGAAGAAAGAAGAAGAATATAATTATCCCGAGTACGGCAGTAGGAGCCGTGCGTTGCAGACTTCTAACAGAAGCACCCAAGGGTGTAAAAACGAGCGAGAAGGAATACCACCTGCAGCCAACTGCGATAAACCTTTTTATTAACCCCGATTTCTTCTTAGCATTCTCGTATTATCTGGCCAGATCCGATCTTTACATGTTCTCCAGTCATAACAGTATCCGACGATACAGAAGTCGTACAAGTCGTGAATGTTTTTAATGCGTCCCAAGTGATACGAAAGTTGTTCATTCATTCCTATAAAACGGTCAAAGGGACGGTCATCTTCTTCGCTATAAAACTACAAATGAATTAACTTTCAAAATTTCTTTTTATGGAATTTTTTTCTGGAAAGTTGCAAAATTTCTTTTTAAGGAAAAAATATTCAAAAAAGAAAGACTCAATCGAATCGAACGACAAATTGAAAAAAAAAGAAAAAAAACGAAGCGAGGATGCTAAAAAAATTTCACACGGATAGCGGAATTTTCAGATTGATAAATGAAGACGAAGGATTGGTTAAAAAACTCTTATTGTTGCGGGATAGAAAGAGAGCGATCGACAACGATTCTTGTACTTTCTTGTTTAGATGTTAGCAAGAAAAAATAAAAATAAAAAAGTAACAAAACTTCCGTCCTTGTAAGGTGAAAGAATTGTTGAAGTTACGAAGTGATTTTCTTTGTATTCTTGTTGACAGAAATGTCTGCAGATTGTCTTCCGGTGATAGTCTATCTTCCAACTCCTACTTGTATTACAAAACAGCCAAAATTGTATCCAATCGATGATATCTCTTACTGTAGTCAGATAGAAATTGTTTTTTTCGTCTTTTTGTTTTCCAAAACAAAGTTCGAAAAGTTCTCCACTGCGAAGTACAGTACGGTGTCGTAAAGTGTTACCATACACGAAACGGGAATACAAAACGAACGATTTGTTTTGCCACGAGTAAAAGTAAGTTAAATACATTACGTTATTTTAACTGTAGTAAAAATATAAATATTTACCTGGCGGCCGAAGAACTGTCTGGAGGTCGGTCTTTCGATTCCTGAACATTATGCGAATTCTGGAAGAAAAGTATTAAATAAATCAGTCGTCGCGTAAGTAATTTTATAGGCTATATCAGTCGGTATATATATATAAATGTATACGATATAAAAAAAAACTACAGTTCTTTTTTTATTAATTTAATAGGATCGTCGGGGTATAGCAAAAAAAGTCGTAAGATATCCCACATTGTAGCTATAACGCGTCGATATACGTTGATCGATTATCGCCCGCAGCCAAGTTAATCCAGTTCTACAAAAGAACACTCCAGACAAAAGCGGAGAGCGATAAAAAAAAAAAAGAAGTGCAATTCATAACAGAGCGGCGAGAAATATTCCTAATGCCACTGGTCGGTGCCACACCAAAACAAAATAGCTTTTTTGGATAAGTTGTTCCTCCCCATATACACATTCTTTACCGACCTGTACTCTCGCCTAACGTATTGCTATAGTGGACTTATACGATTCCAGTTTTCCTTATCCGACACTCGTAAACTACCCAACTGTTCTTTAATAAAATATGATGCCGTTACAGATCCCACACGATGGTTGGGAGGGGGAGAAATCGATTTTTCAAGTTTCCAACAAGTTAGAAAACTGCGAATTGTTCTTACTGAACTTCAAATTTGCCACTTTCTACTTCATTAAGGATATTTAAAGCTGAAGAAAAAATTATTCATCTTTCATTTTCGGCAAAGATCTAAAGAGAAAACCCGAATTTAATTACTATTTTCACTCGTCGATCGCGGAGAAACTAATTATTAACATGTTTTTCTCTAATTACATTTAGCAGGCAAGAAAACTTTCGGTTAATAGAGTTAAATACCCCATCGATGGTAGATAATGCGACTAATCCTCCTTCCTACTCGTCCATTAAATAATAATCGATGAAATGGATTATTAGCTGCAAAGGAAGGAATTAACTTTCGTTATTCTTCAGATTTGCCACGTGCCACAGTTTACTGAGGAGGAAGGAAGATAAACGCCCGAAAATGAATTAACCTGTCTAAGACGGAATAATTCTTCTCTGTAGAAGAAGAGGAAGAAAGAAAAATTGCTAATTCGTTATAAAGTTGGAGAGACGTCAAAAGTGACGGCATTTAAAGAGAAACGGGGGCAATTAGGAAAGGATTTGACAAAGAGATCTTAAAGTATCTGGAAATGAGTGGAAAATTAGAGAGAAGGCTAATCGTATAAGACCAGCGTTTCAAATTAGAACTTATATTAGAGTGTTTAATTACGGCAAAAGTCGTCGTTATAAATTTACTACCGGAATGTGTTAGTGACAACTAACATTGTAATTATCCCTCCGGTGGATAAATAGCTTTTACCGGCATCTCGCTTTGGCACCGCAGGCAAAGTTGATCTACAGGAGGATGAGGAGGAGGCTTTATCCCGCTCATTAAGAACTGCAAAAGGGTTTCTCTCGTGCCGGAAGGAAATACAAACCGGCCAACTAATTATGCGACGTCGGCCGGACATTGTCTAGGATCGGCATTCATACTTCCATCTCTCTCTCTCTCTACAAAAGCCACCGTCAATGGAGAGATCGTCTAGTAACTGCATTGAAACGTGGCAACTGTTCCATTGTTCGCGGGTCTTACGCGTACGCGGATAAAGCTTATCATCTCTCCCTAATCCGCGGATGCCATTCAGTCTCGCTTATTGCGGCGCGGAATTTAATTCCTTTCCTAATCCCCACACAATAAACGGAAGAAATGTTTTGCGCTTTGGAAAAATGGGCATTAAAACCGAACAGAATCGAAAACGTCGGAGGAGCGGCGCAAGTTTGCGAGAGTTGTTTTCTCTCGCCACGTCTTTGTTTCTCGGTGGACTGTCTAACTGTAAAGTATTAATATCCGAGCTGTCCGCGTGTCGTATGAAGTGAGTGACGGCACCGAAATTAATTTCCTCTAATGCCTCGGTGGCGTGGTAATATGAATTCCTTCGGTTCTCGGCGTTTTGCATGGGTGTCGCTCGTCTCTCCATCCCACGCATTAGCGGCTATTAAAGTGGTACGGGTTTGGTTCCGGGCAAATGCCGGAAATGAGGCGAGAGAGAGAAAATCTCTCTCTCGTACCGGTTAAACGGACCGAAACCCGACTCGTCACTTTGTAAATGACGCGTGAACGACTAAAGATACCGGAGTTTGTTGTCTGACGTCACCGGCGGCCTCTTTCTTTTTCGGTCGAGGCGTGCACCTGGCATCGTTCCAGAATTTAAGAATATTCTCGTACCATCGATCGCGGGGGGATGCCTAATGACGGCCAAAGGAGGAGTTTTAAACCGCACGCGCTTTCGCCTCTTCCCCGGGCCGGTTCTAATGACGGGACATGTCAGTCAATTAATCAATGAGATTAGTTCGGCGATACGTTCCGTGTTCGACTCGGATGTAAATGTTGGCACGAAGAGTTACCAAGGCAACCGTCCGAGTTTCGCTGGCAAATTGATTTAATCGTCACTCCCGAGTTACCCCGCATTATTTTCGCTATACCGTCGCCCCAAATTGCCTATTAGGTCGGTGTTTCTGACCAATTTTGTAGCCATACTCAACCGTGAAAACCGCTTCCGACATAATATTTTTCTAACTCTTTTCGAAAGGAACCCATGATGAATTATCTTCTAACCACAAAAAAACACACACCTAAATACAACACCAGTTAAAAACATTTGTATGGCTAAAAACTGTGCATGCAAACTGCCAAGACCTCAATCTGACCAAATGATAATGTCACAATCGTATATTATTGTATTAAATTATAAAAATAGACCAGTTTAATAGACCTAAATATAAAGGGGTAGACAATAGCAATAATCTAATTTTATCCCTATTTATATATCACAAAGTTTGTAATAAACCAGGAAAATTGTCATAAAATATCGAATTTATTTTATATTCTATCCGGAATTTAGCGATATTATTTCTATAAAATGATAAAGAATGCGGTTGATTGGTCACAATGCCATTCATCAAACTCCCACAAAATCTCAGAATCCGAAGCTATTCAACAACTCCTACATTTTGAAGCCTGATATAAAAAAAGAAAGAAAGAAAAAATAATGTAAACATACCACTTTTACATTTCACATGGTTTGTAGACTGTATTACATAAGCGCTCTTTGTCAATTCGTAGTCTTAATGTAAACATTTGTCTGTTGCAAGTACACTTTGGATACATTTAGATTTGTGTTACATTTCACATGTTCCAAGCATCTTATAACAAACAATATTTACATTTTATAAATTGTATATTTTCTAAATGTCATCATAACGTATGGAATGATATATGAGAGTATATATATTTTTTTTAATTAACAAATGAAGGCTTTAAATACATTATAGCATCGCTGATAAATCATTTATATTACGAACGAGTTCGAAAGGACACGATGTTTATTTTATATCACAGTCCATTATTAAAATTTGTCTTGATTTGTCTTGAGTTTATGCGAAATTCGAGTAAACAAATTGAAATTATTAATACACTTTTGGATTCGATAAATTTCTAACGACGATGGCCACGGAATTGAAAATAAAACTTTTAGTGATCTGTCAAAAAATTCTTTCCTCTAATCGAATTTTATTTTTCCGCCTTTTATATATAACAAAGGATGGCTATCGGTCAAAAAATGATTCCTCCTCATGATTTTTACATTTTTGGACTCGGAGGAAGCTTTAAAACGTCGAGAAATGCAAAAACAACTAGTTTTTTTTCTATTTGTACATATGTTAACGTGTGTGAGGGCACGATTTGAAGCTTAATAACTCTTGTGCCTTTTGTCGAAAATTTCTGAAATTTTGCAAGTAAGTTTGTGTATTAGGGGTATTGATGATATTAAATTTTTATGGTTAAAAGTCGAGGGAGTGGGAAGACAGAAAGGATTCTCCAGTCGTATCTCCAGTGAGGTCGGACTTGATAAAGATTTTACTCGTTATTAGCATTTACAATTTTTTTATACCACTCATCACTACCCTCAAAATTAAGTTTTTTTTTCCATTTTATAATCATTAATAACATAGGAAATTTTATTTTAAAAAAACTTTTTAACAGATGTCACCACACACAATTTTAACTTTTTGCCATAAATTTACGCAGCTTATTGCTGGATTTTTTTAATGTAAAAACTTTTATAGTTAACTTAAAATTTAATATTATTTTATTCGAATAAGCTACACATAATTAATTCAACATAACATTTGATAAGGATAAACAATCCACCTATCCGAGCAAATATTTTTAAGCGAATGAATATAAAAAAAAAACGATTAACAGTGATCATAAACATAAGTACTACTTACCTAACAACATAAACAGGAATGGGATTCACTAAAGCAAATATTCTTTAGTATACAAACAAAAAATATGCACTAGAAAACAAACAAGTTTGGAGTCTTGGTAATTCGTCACAATGCGTGTCCCGTGGTGAAAGGACCAATTATGAAGCCTTCAAAATATCTGTATTTACAAATATTTAATAACAATTGTTTTTTTAGTAAATCTGTTCCAATAAAAGAAAGACTTTTGGCAGTTTTGTATATTTGGACAAGGTAAATTTGACTTTAGTTTCTTATGGTGTTAGCGGAATGAACTCTATGAACTCCTAAACACATGGATCTCTTAATTACTAATGTATTTTCAATACAAGTACTACTTTTTATATTATTTTAATAACATTAGTATTAAGAATTCAAACTATTTTATGAGATTTTGTAAGCACAAATAATAGAAAATAATATAATTTCCTTTCTTGTATTACAGGATTATTCGTATGGATCAATCCAAACTGCAAGGATTAAGAACGTATCAGAAACTATCAGTTGTTTAAACAATATTTGGAAAATTGCGAAGAATTATTAAAATAATACTTTCATTTATTCGAATTTAAATTCACACGTAAAGTTATAATTTGTATATTAAGCGTAACATTAAATATATATATATGTTCAACTTTCGTTTCTTATTTCTCAAATATGTTACGAGAATATTCTGTTTAGTAAAATACATCTAATTTTTTCATTGAAAATACCTAAAAATTTGCATAAAATTCTGTTTAAAAAAGCAACTAGTTAAAGCAAAATAACTAAACTTTGGTTAAATTATTCCCATTTTTAGAAGGTCTACATATAGAATAGGACGAGGAAGATTAACATAACCACAACAAAGATAGATGATAAATTTAAATTATAAGAATGTAGAAAGAAGGATGGTCAAAAAGATATAATTAAAAATGTAACTAAAATTATAAAATGAAAGCTTAAAAATATTACTTTAATAAATTTCGATACTGTAAAGAATTACAAAAAAAAAAGAACATATTTAAGATACAAATCAAGAAAACTCTTTTCCTGATTTAATACTATCCGGTGGAAACCTGAAATAAAAGGGAATAATTTAGTTAAATGTTAAATAATTTAAGAAGAAAATACACGATGTAATTTTAAAAGAATAAATAAAACAATTGGAGCATTTCGAATATATCTGTATCATTGGTAATCTTTTAAACTCTCTTCACAATGAAATTTTTCAGATAATCTCACAAAGTGCAGTTTTTTATTAAGAAAATTATTAAAAAGGGATTCGGCGCTGCTAATTAACAAAAAATATATTAGGGCCATCTGTTGTGTTTTCGACATTAAACAGGATGCACGACTTTATAGTTGTAAGGGACGATTATATCTATGAAGGAAATTTGAATGAGTAGATGGAAGGTAAATGAAGAGTGTGCTAAGTGTTTATGACCACCCGTACGGAACTGACAAAGGATGTCTGCATATGTCACAACCTTTACTCGGGTTTAACTAAGTGCATACGACATTTACTCGTTCTCAGCATCTAGAATAACCACGGACGGAAATTAATTTCTTAATTTAATGACGGGTAAGACTATAGAAATCGGATTCCGAATAATTTTTAAACGAGATTATGAAAATGGATTTATTCTAGTTAAGCTTCAACCCGATATTTCGCTTGATGAAGCAATTCATTTAGCGTGTTGTCGCTATTTTTAATAGAGTCTTCGAACCAGATTCTCCAGGAAAGCAAATAATTTTTACGAGTAAACAGTATTACGGGAAAGCAATATGGGCAAAATCTGTATATTAGTTTCTTCCCGGGGAACACCTGGTTTTTCATATTGGATATCAGAATTCCAGATAAACAAAAAGTTTATAGCGAAAACTTTTCTTTTTATATCTTGCAATAACAAACGTTATATTTTTCAATAAAATTATTTACAATATCAATCTTATACAGGATATAATAAAAATGCTTATAAAACTAGAGAAAAGAATTAAGATATTTCCGAAACTTTAACAATTCTCGAAGTTATTTTAAATATTCTAAACGTTATCGATAAAAGCAAAGTTAACAAGCACTCGAAAGGATCGGATTCAAATTGGATCGTTCAAAAAGTAGGAAATTAACTTTTAATAATTATAATATTTACACGAATATAATTTAATACACGCGCGAGGTATTAAACAACTCCTTTAAGTACACGATTCTTTATATTCTTTGATGTAGTAAGCATTTTATAGATGGTGAATGAGACGAGAATCTGTCTTCTGTATGCATAAAGAAATGGAACATTTGTGAAAGTATCAGATTTCGATGTAAAAATAAACAGGCGCAACGGTTTGGTTCCCTTTTTTTTCTATTTCCTTTCATCGCATTACACGCAAATGGAAACGATAGAATAACGTTCAAAGTAGGATCCGATTGTTTACCTTGTTTATTCCAAAGAAAACTAAGCCCGTTCAGAAAAGTAATCGGATGTACTCCCTCCGAATGTGTTGCGTCTAATAAAGTGTACAGTAACCAAATCTATTCTTTAAATAAAACGGATCGTTTGGGGCGACGAATTCAGGACTTATATCAACAAAGACAGTTTCCATTAGCGATCATTGAGAACGTGAAAGAACGATAAAAGCCGAATAAGTCGCCACGCTATCCTTCTATAATTCAATACACTTATTTTTAAAAGGGTTCGCTGGCCGATGCTTTCTCTTTTTAACGCATTGTTGAACGGGGAAAAAAGGGGCTTCTTTTCATTTTTTTTCAATCATCCTCGTCTATTGTCAGCCGATCCCGCAATAGAATTCTTCGCTACGTAATTGGTCCAAGTCGAATTACACGTAATTACTTCCGCATTTCCGATTATTTTGTGTGGAAGCAATCGCTACATAGTGGTAAAACTAATAGAAATAAAGACGCGAAGATACAACTAAAGAAACTTTAGTACAGGACCGAATCGAAAAATGTCAATTAATTGGTCCGTATATTTTATTCTTATTTGATTTGATAGAGCGGTAAGAGGGATAACGGTAAACTCTGGTAGAGACGAAACGTATCCAGAACCCAGTTCACCTAGAGTAGTAGTCAAATACTTGATTTAAGAACGTCATTAATCGGAATCTGGCGTGAAGAAAAAATAAGGCCATCCTCCCTTACCTGCACCAGAGCCAAATACTTTTTTCCGGGTCCGCTGTACAGAAACCAGTAGAGACACAAACCAACCGTAAAAGCCACAACGTAAAAGGACAGAGCGAACATGGTTAGAGATTAAGCCGCTGCCAACCAGCCAGCCTCCGTTCTCTGCATGCCATCATCTGACGGCCGACGACGTCAGCGCAACCATACTATCGGAGTCGAGGGGAAGAAAAGAGAGCACGCGCGCGCGCGCGCCACTTCCATCCCATCTCTTCTATCTCTAGATGCACCCGTCGAAAAATATCAGTTTCGCTCGGTTTGAGTCGATTAGAGAGTTTACAGTCGGAAATAATAAAGAGCGGGATGCGGCACGGAAGGGGGAGGAGAAAAATCTATCCGCGGTATGACCTATCTCCGCAACTGTACGGAGCGACGAAAAAGAAGGATCGCCAATTCTCATCGGATTCCGATTTTAATTAAAGATTTATCGAATTGGGAGAGGGGGGAAAGAGAGAGAAAAAACACGAATGAATATGGCCAACTCCTCTCGAAGGTACAGTACCTTTCGTACCGATCGAGAAAACAATTATCCAGAATGGAAAGAGACCACCACTCAATTTGGCTTCAGAATAATTAACTACAATAATAAGCACTTAAATCGATTGTCGCGGAGGCATAAAAACCCCAAACGTCACTTCGCGACTAAACAGTGGCTAAACCTGATTCTAGAGAGAGAAGTAACTCGACCTTTATAGTGAAGAATGACCATTAAAGAAATTTCCCTCAATTGCAAAAAGATAAGTTTCTTTTTTCCTCTTAGAATAAAAAAAAAACAAATATAGGCCTATTATACAAAATAGCGTCATCCAGTAATTTTTTCGTATTTTTAAAAAAAATAAATGTCTTTTTATATAAAACCGTTGAATTTTCTGCGAAATTCTATGAATATAAAAATCTGGAATTTGATTGAATATCAATTCTCAACACTTTATTCAAAGAAGCTTAATCTGCAGAAACGAAATTAAATTTCGCGAGAGAATGGATTAGCGAAGGACTAACATTATTAGTATTATTTAAAATTTTAATTTTCATTTCAAAAAATTTTATAAGATATTATTATTGTTGTTTTTTCTTTTGTATAAACTAACTAAATTTATTAAAAAAAATTCTATTTACACAAACTTCTTATGTTTGAAGACAGCGAAAAAATATATATATTTATTTATTTATTTAAAAATGTTGAATGTAAACTTATAAAAGAATTTCTTCGTTTTATATTTATGTTTAATAAGACGAAATCAATATTTTACATCACAAAGATTTCCAATAAGAGAGAGAGAATAATTTACACAATAATAACACAAAATAATATTAATATTTCCTTCAATATTTCCTCCATAAAATTAGCCTGANTTTTTTTTTTTTTTTTTTGTTTTCAGATTAAATTTTTAATAATTTTAAAATTATATACACAACTACAAAATAATTTTTCTATTTTTTTTGTAAATAACCACAAATATTTGAATTTACTTTATATATTTTCTTTAGAATATAATTAATTTATCGAATAGTCGATTACTTAGAAACAAGAAGAAAAGAATGGCGTGTAAGCGAATTTTATAAGTTTCTAGCACGAATATTGTTTAAAAAGACGAAAAAAAAAAAAAAATAAGTGGAAGAGCCAAACACAGAGTAGAATTAATTAATAATGGCTTTACAAATGGGTATCGGACATTTTTGCTATCATTAATCCGAAATCCCGTAGGTTGCACGATCACGTGATGGGAAGAATTACCGCGATGCGAATTAATTCGAGCGTGCCTCTGATACAATGAATGTGTGCGCTTCGGTAATTGGTAATTGTACGTGAACATTGTCTCTCATCATTCACTAGGGACTCCGTTGATGGAAATGGTTGTCCAGAATTAGCTATTCCTTGATTATAAAACTTTACTCTTCCCTAAGGATGGCCAAAGTTTCGTGAATGGACTAAATTGCACTTTGAAAGCCATACAAACCATATTCTAGTTATTATCGTCGGCTTACACACTAATTTAACAAAATATACGCTTTTAAACTCTACTTTCCTTATTCGTAAACAAGTGTTTCTCCCTTTACAATTGAGCCAACACTAAATATAAGTATAAAGTATAAGTAAATAGACATTTAGAAGGTATATTACAAAAATTGATTCGAGTTTGGCGTAAACACGAATATTTTATCCGGGGAAAAATGCTGTCGTTTTTTTTCTTATTTCAAAATAAAATCACGTAACATATAAAAATATCCTTAGAGCATGAATAATATTAAGTGTCACCTGATAAAAAAATATTTATTTCTACATGTTTTTTTTACAGTTTGTTGTTTTTTGGGGGAAGTTACGTATCTATAATACATAAGTACGTTTTATTTAAGTTGCAGATAGTAAATATTGCATAAATACATCCATAAATAACTATCCGAATTCGATCGATATAAATTTGATATATACGAAATCTCTAGGTCATCTTTAAACCCAATATTAAAATTTATCTACATACTCAGAAATTCGAATTATAGTTTTCTTGGTGGAAACCAAAACTTTCATTCTTTTTCATGCTGACATGACATCTTATAGCTTTCAGTTTTCTTTACTTTGTCTATATTCTATATTTCGAATTCCATTCTTTTTTTTTTAAGATTCCCTTCTTTCCCTTTGCCATTTTTATAGCATTTTTGTTATCCTTGTTATCTTTGCTTTCGATATCGCATGCTTGAATCTCTGTAGACACCATCATAAAATTCTTCACTAACCATACTTTTATATTTTGTCGTAAGGAAAGGATACATTCTCTTAGTTTTCATCATATAACAAAAGGTTAATTTTAAACTTTATTATAAATATTTCATAAGGTTTAAAATATTGTTTGTTCATACAAGTTAATAAGTAAACATTATTATTATTATTAAGAAGTTCTGAACATTGCACGCATCAACTGTAACCATAATTAAGGTAAAATTTCTCTCTCTTGTATTTCTGCCATTCTTTAAAGAAATAATTTTCAATTTTTTTTAAAGATTTTCTTGTAAATTTTCATTATCGGTGACTGCAGAATTGTACAAATAGTGTTAATAATGAATAAATATTCAGAAAAACATCTAATTATATTCCTACCGAATATTTAAGAGATAACAAGCGAATACTGTGTTCGCCTTTACTTTTTTTCAATTTTCCTAATCATTTATTCTCCTTAATAAATATAACTGAAATTAATTAGAATTTTAATAATACGAAGTTTGAAGATTTCTCTTTTAAAAAATATTATACTCGTGCCTATCGCTAAATTCCACTAATTTACTTGCCAAGAAAAAGATACTTGGAGATAAGAAAGCGCAACCAATTAGCGATGCCGATGTTCTGCCAAGAAAAACAAAGCTCGACACTCGAATTATTAACATCCGAAGCGTTAGGATATTTATCCTAAGTTCTAATCAATCCACCTCTTGCTGGTGGTGGTGCTCAATTAAAGCTTCTGTCACAACAAACGTCAATCTCGACCAGAAAACCAAATTAAGTGTTATGTTTACGAGTCATTTATGGCACGAACGGCCTTATGTACGCCTTTCCTAACATTATCTCGACAGTTATAACCTTCAGCCTGGACCACAATCTTCCGAATCAACCTCTTTACATTAAATTATTCTTCTTGTTTATTCTAGAGCAATCACATTTTTGCCTTTTTTGGATAATCGGTTTAGTCCGGATGTTTATGCTTTAGAAATAAAATTATAAATAACATCGATTCGAATTTAATCTAAGTTAATCGATAAATGTTCTTCTTTTCTTTTCCTTTTTTTAAAAGAATTTAACCACTGTGCAACGGTTTCCCGAAGAAAGCCATCCCACATGGCTGAATTGTTTAGAATTCGACCAAACAAAAAATATATTAGGGCCATCTGTTGTGTTTTCGACATTAAACAGGATGCACGACTTTATAGTTGTAAGGGACGATTATATCTATGAAGGAAATTTGAATGAGTAGATGGAAGGTAAATGAAGAGTGTGCTAAGTGTTTATGACCACCCGTACGGAACTGACAAAGGATGTCTGCATACGTCACAACCTTTACTCGGGTTTAACTAAGTGCATACGACATTTACTCGTTCTCAGCATCTAGAATAACCACGGACGGAAATTAATTTCTTAATTTAATGACGGGTAAGACTATAGAAATCGGATTCCGAATAATTTTTAAACGAGATTATGAAAATGGATTTATTCTAGTTAAGCTTCAACCCGATATTTCGCTTGATGAAGCAATTCATTTAGCGTGTTCTCGCTATTTTTAATAGAGTCTTCGAACCAGATTCTCCAGGAAAGCAAATAATTTTTACGAGTAAACAGTATTACGGGAAAGCAATATGGGCAAAATCTGTATATTAGTTTCTTCCCGGGGAACACCTGGTTTTTCATATTGGATATCAGAATTCCAGATAAACAAAAAGTTTATAGCGAAAACTTTTCTTTTTATATCTTGCAATAACAAACGTTATATTTTTCAATAAAATTATTTACAATATCAATCTTATACAGGATATAATAAAAATGCTTATAAAACTAGAGAAAAGAATTAAGATATTTCCGAAACTTTAACAATTCTCGAAGTTATTTTAAATATTCTAAACGTTATCGATAAAAGCAAAGTTAACAAGCACTCGAAAGGATCGGATTCAAATTGGATCGTTCAAAAAGTAGGAAATTAACTTTTAATAATTATAATATTTACACGAATATAATTTAATACACGCGCGAGGTATTAAACAACTCCTTTAAGTACACGATTCTTTATATTCTTTGATGTAGTAAGCATTTTATAGATGGTGAATGAGACGAGAATCTGTCTTCTGTATGCATAAAGAAATGGAACATTTGTGAAAGTATCAGATTTCGATGTAAAAATAAACAGGCGCAACGGTTTGGTTCCCTTTTTTTTCTATTTCCTTTCATCGCATTACACGCAAATGGAAACGATAGAATAACGTTCAAAGTAGGATCCGATTGTTTACCTTGTTTATTCCAAAGAAAACTAAGCCCGTTCAGAAAAGTAATCGGATGTACTCCCTCCGAATGTGTTGCGTCTAATAAAGTGTACAGTAACCAAATCTATTCTTTAAATAAAACGGATCGTTTGGGGCGACGAATTCAGGACTTATATCAACAAAGACAGTTTCCATTAGCGATCATTGAGAACGTGAAAGAACGATAAAAGCCGAATAAGTCGCCACGCTATCCTTCTATAATTCAATACACTTATTTTTAAAAGGGTTCGCTGGCCGATGCTTTCTCTTTTTAACGCATTGTTGAACGGGGAAAAAAGGGGCTTCTTTTCATTTTTTTTCAATCATCCTCGTCTATTGTCAGCCGATCCCGCAATAGAATTCTTCGCTACGTAATTGGTCCAAGTCGAATTACACGTAATTACTTCCGCATTTCCGATTATTTTGTGTGGAAGCAATCGCTACATAGTGGTAAAACTAATAGAAATAAAGACGCGAAGATACAACTAAAGAAACTTTAGTACAGGACCGAATCGAAAAATGTCAATTAATTGGTCCGTATATTTTATTCTTATTTGATTTGATAGAGCGGTAAGAGGGATAACGGTAAACTCTGGTAGAGACGAAACGTATCCAGAACCCAGTTCACCTAGAGTAGTAGTCAAATACTTGATTTAAGAACGTCATTAATCGGAATCTGGCGTGAAGAAAAAATAAGGCCATCCTCCCTTACCTGCACCAGAGCCAAATACTTTTTTCCGGGTCCGCTGTACAGAAACCAGTAGAGACACAAACCAACCGTAAAAGCCACAACGTAAAAGGACAGAGCGAACATGGTTAGAGATTAAGCCGCTGCCAACCAGCCAGCCTCCGTTCTCTGCATGCCATCATCTGACGGCCGACGACGTCAGCGCAACCATACTATCGGAGTCGAGGGGAAGAAAAGAGAGCACGCGCGCGCGCGCGCCACTTCCATCCCATCTCTTCTATCTCTAGATGCACCCGTCGAAAAATATCAGTTTCGCTCGGTTTGAGTCGATTAGAGAGTTTACAGTCGGAAATAATAAAGAGCGGGATGCGGCACGGAAGGGGGAGGAGAAAAATCTATCCGCGGTATGACCTATCTCCGCAACTGTACGGAGCGACGAAAAAGAAGGATCGCCAATTCTCATCGGATTCCGATTTTAATTAAAGATTTATCGAATTGGGAGAGGGGGGAAAGAGAGAGAAAAAACACGAATGAATATGGCCAACTCCTCTCGAAGGTACAGTACCTTTCGTACCGATCGAGAAAACAATTATCCAGAATGGAAAGAGACCACCACTCAATTTGGCTTCAGAATAATTAACTACAATAATAAGCACTTAAATCGATTGTCGCGGAGGCATAAAAACCCCAAACGTCACTTCGCGACTAAACAGTGGCTAAACCTGATTCTAGAGAGAGAAGTAACTCGACCTTTATAGTGAAGAATGACCATTAAAGAAATTTCCCTCAATTGCAAAAAGATAAGTTTCTTTTTTCCTCTTAGAATAAAAAAAAAACAAATATAGGCCTATTATACAAAATAGCGTCATCCAGTAATTTTTTTCGTATTTTTAAAAAAAATAAATGTCTTTTTATATAAAACCGTTGAATTTTCTGCGAAATTCTATGAATATAAAAATCTGGAATTTGATTGAATATCAATTCTCAACACTTTATTCAAAGAAGCTTAATCTGCAGAAACGAAATTAAATTTCGCGAGAGAATGGATTAGCGAAGGACTAACATTATTAGTATTATTTAAAATTTTAATTTTCATTTCAAAAAATTTTATAAGATATTATTATTGTTGTTTTTTCTTTTGTATAAACTAACTAAATTTATTAAAAAAAATTCTATTTACACAAACTTCTTATGTTTGAAGACAGCGAAAAAATATATATATTTATTTATTTATTTAAAAATGTTGAATGTAAACTTATAAAAGAATTTCTTCGTTTTATATTTATGTTTAATAAGACGAAATCAATATTTTACATCACAAAGATTTCCAATAAGAGAGAGAGAATAATTTACACAATAATAACACAAAATAATATTAATATTTCCTTCAATATTTCCTCCATAAAATTAGCCTGAATAATCATGAATAATTTTAATAAATCCATTTATTTTAAGCCAATAAAATATAAGAGAAAAATTAATATTTTTTTCTAAACAAAAACTTTATATGATTGCCCTTAATGATAACAGTAACAATCGGTATTTTGCGTTTTCTGTAGTACAATTCTAATCTCTCTCTCTCTCGCCATTAGTGAATCATGCCAATTCATAATTAAAATTCCATTTATACATTAATTTCTCTTAGTATAGAAAAAAATTCTTTTACGCTAAGCAAATTAATTAATTTGTCGTTTTAAAATGTGAAACTTTTAAGTGAATTTTTCTGTCATCACTAATGAGAGAAAAATACTTTTAAACCGAGCGAATAGAAGCGATTATTTTTTAAGAAAGACTTTATATTTATATATATAATTATTGACGTTGACAGGATAAATTTTATATGTTATTTTATGTGAGATTTGTCGAGAAGGAAAGAGAAAAGGGATTTTTTTTAGTCGGCTTGTAGAATTTATGTTAAAATTACATCACGATAGAAAATAGAAAGGAAAAGTTCGCACTATTTCCAGTAACTGAAATTTTTTCCTCTGTCAGTACTACTTTTTTCTTTTATCTTGCTTTCTCTTTCTATTACCGAGGAAACAGAACTTAAATTCTATAACTTTTCGCCTTATAGAATCTACCAATCCAATATCTAAATCGCAAAACAACATTTCGCTTCGAAAATATCATTATGTCCACTGCACTAATGTTAATAAAATCTCAAATTCCTATTATATAATAGTAATATATTTTTTTTATTACAGTATTTTAATTAATTTAGAGATTTGTGAAATTATATAATCAATTTTTTTTTCTTTGTTAGAAATAAATAAATGGCTGTCTCACAAAAAAAATTTATTTCTTTTTTTTATCAACAGTATTTCCATTGAGAAAATATACAGAATTTTATTTAGAAATTTAAATCGTGTATTAAATAATAATGCAAATAAACGTCGAAGTATTTATGCGCCGCACGTAACTGGAATTTTTAACTTTAGTTTGACGAATAGATTTTAACTTAAATAATCCGTTTTCGCTTGACAAAATTACATATTCGTTAATTGCGCCCACTTTTTTTTTAAAATTATTTTTTTTTAAATCCTCTTATTTAAAAGTTCTCGTTCCATAAAATTAGTTACGCAGTTTTAATTACCAAAAGTTTCGATGCGGTCCTTGTACTTAAATCTTATCCTTTGGCGTTTTACATTATTTTTCTAATTTTCGCTACTCGCCGAGTAATACACGTCGTCTCCTATTTTCAAGGTAAATTGCGGCTTGACAAATATTTTGAATAAATTGCCTTCAACGTCCTAGATCCAATCATCACTCCCAGCCATTAATTATGCATTATTATTTACTTTCCGTTCGCTGGACTTATACGTTACGGATTATGATCCTAGACAATTCTATTTATGAGCAGTTGTTAGTAACATAATAACGTTAGTATTATTTTATTAATCTGAAGAAAATTATACGCTACATCGAGATTTATATAACGAAACACTAGTTATATTTTAAAAAAACACTGCTCTTATCGATCTTCCTCCTCTTTTTTTTCTTTCCTTTTTACTTTGCCCTTCTACAGGTTATATAAAATATTACGGATCTTAATATTAAATTTGCATATTAAAGGTATGTCGGAATAATAAATTAATCTAATGGATTGTTTACCTGACAACTAACGTCTTTTCTTAATACGGAATCGAGTCGTAAAAAGCCAAGTGGACGAAGTTCCATGTAAGAGTTTCCATTAAAACTTTACAAAGCAAACTTTTCTTTTGATAAGATATCTCAACGTTTATTGTGAACTTAAGATGTTAATTTTATTTTTTAGCCGAGCCATTTCCTTGTCCAAAAATAAATAACTTCTTCTGTTTACTTCTTTTGCTTTCTTTCTTTTCTAAGACTTTAATTACAGATGTATTCTTAAATATGTTTCATTTCAAAAATAACATTCTCAAGATATTGTGTAATATAAATTGTATACAATAAAACAATACTGTAATATATTAAATATTTAAAAAAAAGTCATTTAAATCTGAAATTTTTGACTAATTAGCGTCAATTTTTTAAAGATTTTATAGGCATTTTTTCATCTCCAAAATTGCAATTTAAAAGAAAAAAGGCAAACAGGAAGACGAAAATTTCTCGTAGGCCGGCAAACTTACCCAAGAGAAATGTATTCATAAATCATGGAAGAGCTGAATATTTCTTTTTTTTTTCTATACGAGTTTTCTTTTGACAGTTTACAATTAAGTTAGAGAAAAATCGGTTTGAACTTAGCTAAATATTATCCTATTTAGGAGATGAAAGATGACGGTAGATAATAACTTGGCCTAGATATAATACCATAAGGATATATTTCAAATACAAAGCTTTGATCTTGTTATTCGAGTTACGAGATAATCTTTAAATGGGAATAATAAAAGGGAATCTTGATAAATCTATTTTAAGTAACTTAGCGAAGTCTGTCTCTCCCGAGATCGAGTCACTAAAGAGATTTAACGGACGTAACACATTTACATATTAAATTTTGAATTGAAAAGTAGTTCGATATTGTTTTCGTTTCAGAATAAAATTTCTGTAGTTACACAATAAAATATCTGCTCTCGTTGATTGTCCTAAAGAAGCTTTGAAAGACACGCTAAATACTATATTTACATTGCTATCGACTTGCATCCTTTATCCTTCAATTTTTTATAAAAGAATCCTTCGCCGGATTGCTTGAAACTTTTGCAACTTATACAAGACTTTTATATTCTCAAAGTTTTATTTTTAATTTGCTTTTCATTGTCGGTTATATATATATATATTTTAGTAAATATTCCAGATACTTTTGCTACGCGCGACATCAACATCTGATCTTAAGAAGAACGATAAAGAAAGATGGTGTCAATCAATCATATTTCTGGAAAAAAAAATAAAGTTATGGATATGTCCTCTCCTATAACTTCGCATAAAAGCCCTATATAAATTGCCGCTGAACTTATATGGGAATTCATTGTAAATTCAATTGTAGATGTCATATTGACAATTCTAAGAATTTCTACCTTATATGTCAATATGCAGGACTCTCGGAGATGAACTGGGGTAAATGGTATTTGGGCAAGACGCATTTGCTTTGCTCAAAATCAATCTTGCTTTATCAATAATATGGTCATACATATATTTATCTACATTTTTACATTTCTTTTTTCAAACTGGATTAAAAAGTTGAGTGCAGCCTTAATGCATTTTTCCAGTCAAAATGGTGACATTTTAACCTTACCCGGAATTAAATTAACTTTCGATTAAGTTTTGAATAACTAAAGAATATATTAAATTTAATAAATAAATTATTATTATTATTATTCCTACAGATTAAATATTTAATAATGAAAATTTTTACGTAAAATATTCTTCGAAAGACATAAAAATTTTATTAAAGAAATTCGATTAAAATGTTGCACATTTTAATAAATATTCTTTTTCCTTAAGAATTATTACATGACTTAATAACTAATATTTTATATACTAATTTTTTTTCGTTAAAATATTTTCGTAAATGAAAAATTTCCTTTGTTAAAAAATGGATATAACGTTAAAGGATGACATTTATAATTTAAAATATAAACTAGTTTAATATTTTTTTTAAAATAAAAATAATACAAATAATTCAATTTCTGAAGAAACATTCTTTATAAACAAAATCATATAAATGATCTTACTAAATTATAACCTTGATCTTAACAATTAATCTTATCGCGTAATTTTTAAAATGAATTTTTTTAAATATGAGAAAAAAAACTATTTTTATCTCATCAAAACTATCTTCAATTCTTTATTGTTTTGGAGTTATTTATATTAATTTTCCACTCCACTTATCCTTAAATATAAATATTCGGCGAATGAATTAGTTAGAAGATCACTCGTTGAAATCTGAACTACACAATGGCTGTTACTAATACCAGTAACGTGTGTCTCTTAGGCCACCTCATGCAAAAATTATTTATATGTTCCCGTGAATTGTTTATTATATATAAACACATGACTTGCATATTCAAATATTTCGAACTTTTGTTTGAAATATTAGAAAATTATTACTTTTTTTTGCCAAGAGGACTTGCAAAAGGTCATCTGTGAACCGCACCATTTAAACACCTGATCTGCTATTACTGATGATTAATACTTAGTTAATAATTAAATATCTAATTCGCTATTTAACTATACAAAATGTTTTTACTATTAAAATACAGTAATTCTTTTAGATTTACAATAAATCTTTTTCTGTTTTTTAAAGAAACAAGACTTTAATTGACAATTGTGACAAAAATTGAAAAAAAAACTATAAACATATTGTTTCGTATAAACCAACGCCCGCTGCGAACTTAATTGACAGAAGAAGAAGAAAGAAAGAAAAAAGAAATTCCGTTTTGGAATTCTGTCAAGCAAAATCCTCGTCGATTTATAAAACAGGAATCTGCCATTACTAATACCTTAGCAAAGACTGTAAAGCGGGCGATTTCGGAAATCCAGTTTTGCCAGACGCCGCACTATAACGTGATTTCTGCAAACAAATGACAATAAAAAAGAAGGCTCTAACAATCTAGAAGCAGAAGAGTTTACCGTCAAACGCTACGACAGCTCATTACTTCTCACTCCAAGTCTCTATACCAGGCTGACAGATCTCGGCCCCTGGCAATTTGGCTTCTGGTCGAGATGCACAGCTGCCGTGCGGTGAAGTCAGTCTTCTTGTCACTTTCTTAAGTCCCAATTGACTTCGGAATCTGACGGAAAGCTCTCAATTGGATGAAGAGTACTTTCTGCTGTACCGTTTCACAGGAAGGATACGCCAAACTTTTCTCTTACAAAAGATAATCTTAATAATTTATCTTTATTTATGATCGTTTTAATTAAAGTGTTACATGTCGGGAGATAAAAGCCAGCAAATTTCGAAGCGAAGGGATATTGTGGTTGGCGAAAACAGAATGTGTGCTTAGCCAGGCACACTAGAGAAATTAAGCAGGAATAGCCCGGAGCAAACGGCGGCCAAAGTTAGATGAGTTGGAGAAAGCTGTTACGAGTGTAACCTCTTTTATTACCATTGGCCAACAAACCGTTCCCTTTGGCGGGAAAAGATGCAAAAACATCCAATTCGAGTTAAATCTCCCTCTTTTTATCGATTACCGCAACAATCCGTTATAATGACAATCCGACTTATCAATTATCATTCAATATAATCCCGGGGCCAACGAGCTTTTCTTAGGTAAAGCTATTTCGAATATATGAGAAAATATTGAACCATCGAATTCCTTTACAAGCTAAAGACGTGGAAGCAAGATTGTCAGCTGCCAAGAGTCCCAATCAACCCATCTCTTCTCTTAATACGACTGGTGTCAGAGCGTTGCTATGACGTTACGGAAACTAACAGATATTAATGCCGGAGCAGGAGGATAAACAAGAAGTGGGCAGAGATGGCAATAAATGTCTAGTACGAGAACGGAAAAGAGTAGCTGTAAGACGACGGAGGAAGACATTTTTCTTTATTATTGTTGGAGAAACAGGTTGCAGACGATAATTTTTGTGTAGCAAGCAGACAAAATGGTCGAACGGTTGGTTGTAAACATGTCACTCGAAATATTCTCTGACTCGAAATAACCAAACCTTTAACTCTATTTGAATGGATAGTGAAATAAGATTTGACTAATCTTACCAAATAAACTACTCCCCTCGTTTTTTATACATTACACTTCTCTTTTTCGACTTATAAAGAGTTAGATTTAGGTTGATTTAATTGATATTTAACAATACAAATTTTCTCTTAACACAGTATATAAAATTTACAGACAATACCAGAGTCGTGATCTTTAGAATAATACAATAAAAAATAGAAGAAAAAATGAAGTATTCTTTCACGATTTCCCCTGTTTTCGCGTGAAAATTTAAACTTACATTCTTCACAAATAATAGTTTATAGTAAATGCTCTGGACTATAATAAATCGATAGAAGAGAAAATAAATGGCAAGTCTTTTATAAAAATAGTGGGATTTGGAATGAATCAAACAATAACATACATCAAATAAAATCGATAGTCTCTAGTGATAGATATTTTACAACCATATTGATAATGTTAAAATGAAATCTCATCTATATATATTATATATTATGAAGTAGATATGGCTATACACATTCAACAAAAAAAAAAACGAATAAAACGAGTAAAAAATTACTTACGATAGGTTCATCCATAAAAGATTGACTTCTAATCCCCGTAGTTTGTTGACTAGATATTTGATGATGAGGAAGAGCTACTTCGTTCAAGTTTGGAACGGATAAACTTAATTGATTCTCCAAATTTCTGAATTCTTCTGGAGTCTTATTACCTCTAATGGTTGTTCTCGAGAGTGGATCCGTGGCCAAAACTGCATGTTCGGGTACTTTATCCAGTTTATTATCTCCCCACTGATTCCATTTCATTCTTCCTGGTGAAATTGGAGGAGATTCGTGGGGAACGGGCATGTCTCCTCCGTTCGATGTGTTTGTTTGTGCAGCTGTTTGTCTGTGATAGAAAGACAAAACTGCTTGTTTCTGAATGGCTTTTAATTCCGGATCGGATATGCGATGTCTCTTTTCCGGATCCAAATATTGATACTTCTGATGCTTCGTTTCGCATTCATTTTCGTGTTTCAATCTATTGATGTCGCAAGATCGCTCGGAAACTTTTAGTTTGCTGATGTTATCTGGAGTGGAATAGTAATTAGAGTCGCATCCGTTTCTAGAAAATCCTGGGAAGGAAGTGGAAAAGTTCTTTCTGTCGTCGTTTTTGTTACTTCTTACGGGTGATAGGTAATAAAGTACACTTTCGGAATCGTGCCTCTGAGCGGGCTCCACTCGTGAACTGTGAACGATCTGTGATGTGCTGCTATCGCATGACTGAGGAGATAATCTGTCTGGAAGAGTAGATCGGCCGCTATCAAAAATGGATGATTTATTGGAACAACTAAGATCGCTGCAAGAACCGTGCCATTTTAATGTTTCCTGGCTGCTGTTACTGCCGTCCACGCTCTCGTTTCCCGTTTCGCTGGGTGTTTCCAATTCTACTTGAGGTGACCAGTTAGAAGGCATTACTTCACTCTCCAGTCTCAATCTATCCAGAAGAGGGGTGCAACTATCGGGTCCATTATTCCAGTAACACGATTGATTGTTTTCCGGGTGTTTACGAGTTCTATCGTGAACGGTTGGTCTTGGCACATCACGTTCCGGAGGAGAATGGATATTGTAATCACGAGAAACAGTTAATGTCTGGCGTGGGTAATATGATCTACACAAGCTATCCAAATCTATGGGATCAGAGTGTAGAGCCTCTTTCAGGGAATTTTCTAAATTACCTACTTCGTGTTTTTGTTGTCGATTGCCGTTTTCCAGAACCGATCTTTCCAATACGGGCTGTAATTGATTTGGAGATATCTTATAACATTTTTTAGGTCGACAGTAAGCTATCCTTTCCTTGGGATAATTAGTTTGTTCCGTCCAAGAATTAGAACGGTGACTCGTAGCAGCTGGAGATGATTTTGAAGACGATAATGCGGAATTGGAAGAATCCGACTCGGATGTGGGAACAGCTGGCCAAGACGGATACTTTTCGTGCGTTTGGGGTTGGTGTCGGATGTACTTGAGACTGGATGAATTTCGAACTGGTGGAGGTGGAGGTGATATTTGCTTTTCTTCGTCTTTCTGATACTTACAATGGATACCGGGAGACACTTTCTTTGTTATTTTTTCCGTCTCGTGCCGTATGTTTACGTCACATTTGTTATTTATTAACTTTCGGTTATGGGCAAACTCCTCGGTGTGCTGCTCTCTTCTTTCCCAGTATGGCCGACCTTGAATTACTGGAGCAAAATCTAGCCCGCTCTTGGTGGCCAGCGTTTCGTAAACCGAACCCTTTTTGAATTTTCTTGTCACCATGTCTCCGACTTGATCGAGGTCAGGAACCGAACGAGCAGGATATACGAGTTGATCTTCTTCTAAAGTTGTGCAATTGGACCAACAGCTGGTTAACGATTCGGTACTACTATAATGTGAAAACGGATGATACGGAAAATCCGGAAAAGGCGATCTCACATTACAAGGCCTGATTTTATACGAATCACGACCATAACTTTGGCTTCGGCTTACGTAACGATTTTCTTTTCGGTGATATTTCCTAAAAAAGACAGAAGAAAAATAACGTTGCATAAATATCGGGAATTAAATATTTTTAAAAAAAAATTAAATTTATTACATTTATAAACATGAAAAGTGTATTACGTATTGGTCTTTAAATTTATATAAACAAACATTTTACACAACGAATAGGACTGTATTTAATGGAGTAAAATGTGTATAATTCATTTGATATTTGTTTTAATTACTGATTAAGATCATTTCGCTTTACAAAACACCTTTGATAAGAATTTAATTGAGTCAATACTTCTTCAAAGATAACGAAAAAAACAAAAAAAAACTTGTTTGTAAACGCGTAACTCTCCCTGTGAAACACTTATAAATACTCACATATTCTTTATTATCCTGTAAATAATTTAAAGACATAATGAACGATAAGAAAACCAGTATAGCACGCTCGAGACTAAAAAAAACTTGGTTTTTTTTTCCTCTTTTTTTACCTTTACACGTCAGCAACAATTACGAAAAATATGGCAACCGTAATGTGTGTTAAGTGAACTATCAAGTAATAGAATAAAACATGAACGTAATTTGATTAGTTTTCGTAATTACAATACTTCTTTTCTCTTTGAAGCGAAACGGTTTTTAAACCCATACACAAATGAAGAAAATTTTTTAATAATTAAATAATTTCATTAACACCTTATTTCCAACTCCTAATGAAGGATTGCTTTAGAATATCGAATACCTGAGATTTTAAAATTTCTTTGTTTGCCTCTAAGGTATAATAACAAGATTTAAAAATGACGATGATCAATATTCTAAACAATGAAAAGTTAATGGATAAAAGTATATAAAAATCAGCTAATTTTTCTACCATAATAAGATCAAAAGTGTTAAAATTTTAATACAAATCTTTTTAACTATAAATGACTCTTGATAATAAAAAAAAATTCTATCCAATTCAACATTCTTCTATTAAAAAAAGAAAAAGAAAGGAAAAAAATCCGAAGCTGTGTTATATTTTATAATACATCCATCAAAAGGTTCCGAAAATAATTTTAGCAATTTTAAAATTGTTCTTGTAGCAATAAGAAATTTCATCTGGCATACGTCATTCTCGTATTAAAAGTTTTTTCTTTTTTTTTTTTTTCAATTTTACTCCGAACAATTGTTTCATTTGTTAAAGACGTAATGACCAATTTTTTTTTTCTCTAGAATATCGAAAGGTGTATTCATCATTTCATCTCCCTCCGGCAATGAAGTACAACGAAATCCAAAAGGTAATCTCCTTCTAATGCCGTCTTGTATTATCGCCAAATATGATTAGATGTAAAGCCTTTCTTTCTATCATTCTTCCACTTCTTATTTTTTTTTTCTCATTAGATTGTCTGCTTAATATTTTTTTATGTAATTATTGGTTTGATTACTCTCTCTCTTTCTCTCTGTCCATCTAGTTTAAACAAGTACTAATTACGATGCGTGATGCTCGGGGCTAAACTGATATTGTCTTATGTTGGGAAGATTGTCGTCGTTTTTCCTTGTTTTCTTAATCTTATTTCTGTCTGTCATATTGATAAATATTTCTCACGACTTGTAAACTTCTTCGATGAGTGATGAATTATGTTTAAATCGAGATACGCTCGTTTGAACCGAACGAAACGGCAATTTATCGCTCGATGATGCAAACATGAATTAAAATATAATGAGTAACATTAAGATTTTTTGTTCCGAAGAATAATTTTAAATTCTAATTAAAGACTAAATTTGTGTCACTTTTCATAAGCTATTTCTCATTTCGTGTTGCACTTGTTTTTTATTATTATTTTTTCTTTTTCCCCTCCCCTTTTACTTGTCCATAAATCATTTTCGGCAATCATTTAAATAATAACGCAAATTGCTCGTTGAATTTTAATTAATTAAAAAGCTATTTAGAAATGTTAAAGTAGCCTTTGAAATTCTCTAAATAATCGTCGAAACTTTCTAAACCATTGATCTATGTATCGTGATATAAATTAAACAATAAATAGTAGAATTTATGTTGCAAATTATAACGAGTGACAAGTTTGTAAATGGCATCGTCCATTAAGAGTAAACTATCGTCAGTTACTCTTCCTACAATATAAACGATCAAAGCTAAAGAGAATAACGCGCAACGACATATCCAGTCGTAACATTCGACCAATTTATTGATAGTTTATAATGTTTTCAACTACGAATAACAAAATGTAATTAGAATTCATTGAAAAGTAAGAAATTTTTTAAACGATAATTTTCTTATTTTACATAATTCGATGTAAGAAAATTGAAATTAAATTTAAGAAAATAATTATTACGATACACAAGCGAAATTATTTCAGTTTTAATATAAAAAAACAGATATTTTAAATGAAAATTGATTTTAAAATACAATACATCATTACATGCAATAAAAGCAACCTTATAAATTTGCGAATATTCAGTATAACAGCAATATACATACTGTTGTTATACTGTTATACATATTTACTTTGTATAGAAATCAAATAACTACGTAATATAAATAGAAAATTAACGTAATTTTCTTTATATTTGTACAAAAGTTAACAAGAAAAGTGTAAATTTTGTATAACATTTAATTTTTTTTACTATGATTTCAAACAGTACATACATTAGCCCAGAAATTCATCATTTATTCTATAGTAAACAAGACATATTATTATGAAAGTTGTAATAATGAAAATCATAAATGTGGGATAATCTCTATTCGTTTACATTTAAAGAAAAAAAAATCTAATTATTAAATTACAAGCTTAAAAATTCAAAAAAAAAAAACCTTTAAAATACATGATATTACAAAGAATAAATATATATATAAAAAAAATGTTTTTATGATGGAGAAAAATGGCATTGACACGTTGTTTTATATATTTAGAAATTTGACGCTAGCTTCGAATTTAAATTATATCAGGAATAAATTTATTCGGTGCTAGAAAACAATTATTTTATCAATTAGGAATATATTATAGCAATCGAGAGACAATTTAGAATTTTAAAACGTATGAAGTACAAATTTTAATTTTAAAGAAATTGTAGAGAAGTTAAATTATTTCAGTATTAAAGTATCCACTTTATGTGAACTTTTTTCAATTTTTCAATTGAAAAAGTTTATTTTAAAACGAGTTCAAGTTACAATTCTTCCTCCAACATTTGCAATCATAAAATTTTGTTTTGATCATACAAACTACAAGAGCTCTCGTTTCAGAGATGAAGAGTAAGAAAAATGCATTTTCATATTTTATTTTATATATATATACTCGGGACTATTCAAACAATCTTGAATAGAGATGAATTATTATAATNGTTTTTTTTTTATGCGAGACGAAACACACTTAATATCTCCACAAGGCAATTCGAATTGCAGAAATATATTCTAACAGAACAAATGCCTATTCACCATTATCGATCTAACCTTCTTTATCTTAAACAAAGATTTGAGAAGTATCGGCTGTTTCGTGACACGTAATCTAATTTCCAGCAATAAAGCATTATGGACAAATTCTTAGATAAAACAGAACATGTAATCTAACAATAACTCTGAATAAGACATTAGATTTGTCTTCAGTTAAAAGGTGATATATCTGATATACATACACATTACAACATTTTCAAATTTATGTATATAGTATTATTATTATTATTGAAAAAGAAAGAATAAATACAATATTCTTAACTATTTGTTCTTATTCTTTTTTTTCAATCTTAATAATCGATATCATCAAATTTATGAGAAATTTATAAATCAAAATTTTCAAACTTATGAAATTGTTTATTGTTTAATTGTTAAGCAAATAATTACAGGCTTTAAACGTAGTTTTAAAAATAAGTTATCCGAGTGAATAAAACCACTGAACACTGGTAATTAATTGGAAGTGAATTCGCTCCTCGCCACCGGGATGGCCATAGAGCTTTCCATGTTTTTTCCATGTATCTAGCACAGTTTCAGTTTTCCTCATAGAAAGTCTTCTCGGAAGTTATCCCCCTTGACAGATCGTCATGTGTTGCGTTACCATTTATCATCAATCCAACCCCAAATAAGTTACAATGTGTATTTTACAGCCAATATTATCGATCTTTTCTGTATGAGGGTCACGAATGAACTTCGTGGTTATCAGGCAGCCCTGATTCGTCTTTCTTACACAGTTTCGGCTTTAAGTTTGCCGAATATCAACGTATTCCATAACTGCCAGTAGATTAAATACTAAAATAATATGCGCTACCTATTAACGTATAGTATATAGGCCTACTCATCCTTTTACTGGTCAAGTTTAGATTGAATGTTCTTCAGAAATATCAGCTTAATTAGAGTTGTATAACAGCATAAGGAGAAAAGAAGAAAACAAAATTACGTTGCAAAAGTCTCAGGGGCCTCATGCATCCCGAGGGCCGGGTGTTGTTTATCATTAATCTATAGGGAAGACAAACGTTGTAGCAAAGAAACTACTAAATTTGCAAGTTTACCACAAAGAATAACTTTGTGAAACTTGATAAGCAGTTTTAATGATGCCATTTAATTTGTTAAGCGGAAGAAAAGTTTATGCTTAATTTTATCATAGTTGCTTTTTGACTTTCTTCTCCCTTATATTTTTTTAATATATACCTTTTTTTTAATACATACCTTTTTTTTAATGAAAAATAAAATATAATCTCTACCAGATTCTGTTACAGCTATGGAATAATTAGTATAATTTTTCCCGCAAATAGATTATTTAAATAGGATTTTTTTTCCAAAATCGTGAAAAGAAGAGAAAAACTAACCCAATTTAGATATTATTAATTATTTTTTACGCTTACAGAAACAAGATAACTTATGAAGTTGAATAACCTGAAAGTACATGAAAAGTTGTTGGCAACAAACTCTGTCAATTTAAAAACAGGTTGTTGAAAATTTCTCTAATCTATCTTCTCCTAATTAATTTGAACTTTGAAAAGAGATGAAGTTGCAGATAGAAACTCTAATCTTACTCAAACAATAACCGGGGATCTGAAACAAAAATTATCCAGTTTGTACTACGTCGAGAGATATAATTACTTGACGTGTAACTATATCAAGTCGACTAAATTGATCGATATTTTGTTAATCCGAATTATGTAACGTATTTATCATACTTATAAATTGTTGAGTTTAATTAACCGTTGACATAAAGACGAAGAAAATTAAATAAGAAAGCGTTAGATAAACACGAGATAAAATTTTTAAAATTGATTTTTATATAAAATTGATAATACAGCAATTGTCGTAGTGAATTAATAAGAGGAATCAAATGTGATTAAAATTTCAGTTCATTACCAAAATAAAGATGTTTGTGTTGTGTGTGAACGCCCATTTCCAGCTAACGACCAGTGGTTTTGCAGTATTATTCTCCTCTACAGAATGGAGATAGTTTAATTTATTCTGGAAGATATTAAAGAATAATAAGCTAAAAACACGATTAAAAACTTATTTAACTTTCTTTAATGGATATTATAATTATCTTTTGTATTTCTTTTTTAGAAAGACATGGCGCAATTTGAATATTAAAAATCCTCTATAATGGATAAAACGTGTTAATTTTTTAAATTAAGCTTTATATAATGCAAAATTTTAATACTGGGCGTCGAGATGTAATATGTCGAATCACCATAATTTATTAGCTTATCCTTTTAAAGTGAAGTTTTTGTGAAAGGATGTCGCCCGAAATGAAAAATGTTGAGAAAAATAAGAGGTTTTGTCATCTGGATATCGTCCAGATCATTTCTCGTATGCTAAAATCAATATCAGATAACAACCGGTTACATAAATCCCATACAACTATTCAATGACGTCCACTTCTAGCATGGAATCTTTCTGACATTCGGTTTGGCTACGTCGGCCGGAATACGGCATCCTTTATCATCATCAGATTACATGTTGATCTAGACTAATGGATGCACTCCAGAGATATATAACTTATATTCAGAATTGGTATCATTAATCAGAATTATAGCTATTGAATAAACTTGATTTGATTCCTCGAGTCATTAATGGATGCTTTTGTTTGAAAATAATAGCAAAATTTGAGGAATAACTTTGTATTAAATTACCATCATTAAATTATAACATTTAAAATTTCGATTATAATTATAGATCCACGTAATAAATATCGATCGATTACTATAGATTTAAGTTCTAAGTATTCGAGATATAACTAAGTACGGATATGGATTACTAGGATAAGAAAAGAACAAGAATTTAATGAGAGGTTTGTCGTATTTGCCATTAGTATGGAAGAGATAAGGAAAAAATACCTTGACTTATTAGAGGGATTATACCAATCTAAGAGGCTTCTATCCCTCTATTTCTCCAATCAGACAAAGCCTGAAAGAGGATTATCCAACCATAACGAACTTGAATCTATAGAAGGTTTGTAGTTTACAACATGATGTAGAATGAAAACCTTCTACACACAAATGTAAAGCTAAGGATAGGACTTGCTTCTATTCATCATCTGGATTAATTTCTAAGATATATTATTTAATCTTATCCTAAATCTAATATCGAACTACAAGAAACCTTTTATGCTTGCTTTTAGCAATATCAATTTTTAAAAAATGCTTTTCTTAGAATATAAATTTAATTTATGATAAAATAGATTAAATTCGCAATTTTTTTTCTTTCAAATCTCTACCTTATTAAAGTTTATGCTTAAATAACAAAGATAACAATTTGAAATAATTTTGAGAAACATTATAAATTACATTTATTCGCAGTTATTTTTACTGGTTATAATAAATAAATAAATTTAAAACATTTACTAAGGAATAGAGGTATTTAAAAATTTATGCACAATTTATATTTTTAATATACGAGGAACCTATTAAAATAAATGTAATTTTCCAGCATCGATTTTAAAATCTATTCATTTAAAGCTGTTAATATTTGCATAATAAATCTTCGTTATCTTTTATATAGGTTACATACACAAAACGAAACTCGGCTCAAAATATTGATCACATTTTACGGCTTCGTTTACTCCATATTGAATAAATCCATTCCCTTTTTTTATCATATTAAAAATTCATAGAAAGTTTCGAGGATGATAAATTTGGTTTTAAAAATATCGACACGAATAAAATTTAATTTAAACGTTCCTCTTTAAAAGAATGGAAATTACGTATGAATATGACAAAAAAATTTTCTATGTAAATAATGATTTTTTGAGGAAAATCCATCATCTGTCTTTTGAAATGACCCTTTTCATAATAAAATAACCAGTTATTTTTGCTATGTTGCTCTCATATTTCTTATCCTATCACACCAGAAGTTAAATTGGAAAGGCTGCATATTCAACTAGCTCTGGGAAGATATATATAAAAAGACCTCTCCATTCCTCCTTATTATTGGAACGATTTCGACTTTTCTGTTTCTCTTCTGTATCGACTGGGGATTATAGTTCTATAAAACCTTCCTCACTTCGATCTGTCACGTGAGGTGTATCTGTAGACCGGATGCGGAGTTCACTAGAAGGAAATTACTTCCGGTATAAAACTTCGACTGGCTATTGACGGACGGAAAAATATCACTTCCTGAGTCATCTCTACCGATATGACGCGGGGTTTAACCCAACTCTGGGATCAAGGTGAAATACGACATTGTGATATGAGGTGTGATGGAGGGAAGAGAGAGAGAGGAGAGAGTAGCCGTTTCGCTCTACTTCGATCAACGCTTGTTTTTCTTCCACATACTTTATCGAGTTGGCACTTATATTTATCTCCAGAATATTTTCATTTAAATATTCATAACGACCTTTTCATATATTTGTTTACATCAAACTCTATAACCCAATATAAACTTTGACGATTTAATATCGACATATTTGTGTTTACAGTCAAGAAACACGTTGGTTATTAAGTCGGTGGCTAAACTCCATACTTCCTTTTATTAGACAATTATCCGGAGCATTGTTATCCGAAATTTCAAACCCTCGACCGCTTTGGATGCTTTAAACATAGCATTAATGGAGAACAATAAAGGATGAACTTGGTCCTAACAACTTGTATGAATTAGGCTACTTCTAAATATCCCGTATTGTTAAATCGGAAGTTATTGAATCTTCATGAATTGTTAATTATTATGTATTGTAACCCACTTTTCCGTAATTAATGCACTGTGCTGGCGTTTAATAATCATCGGGTTTTGTAATTAAAGGCCTATTATAATTCCTTCTAAGTTACGGTAAAATGCGTTTTCTGTATCAAAACTCTGTCAGGCAAAATTCATAATATACATTATTTTTAGTAGAATTTGTTTATATAATCATGAAATATAAAATTGAAATATAAAAAATTCGTTGAGAGACAATTTACTTCATTATTCACATTCATTATATTTCCTTTTGTTATAAACTACTGTCAGAGATTGATTTTCAAACTGATATTTGTATGTAATATATATAATAAGTTTATTTTTTAAAATCAAAATCTTGTAATTCTTTTTAAAAGTAGAAGAAACATAAAAGTCTTTATAAAGTTACAAAAATCTTTATTTTGAGGCGAAAAATGTCTCAAAATAAACGTCGACCTTAACCTTGTGACATTCTTATTCCTGTGGTGTTAAGGACAATTGGAAGAAACATAAAGGTCTTCACGTGTGTGAAATTATTCATATTAAATTCATTCATATATATATACACTTTAATATTTACTTAAGCTTTTCCTATTTTGTGACATTTCGATTAATAAAGCCTTGACTATGGCTTCAGTTTTGACAATAAGCCAGTTAACAATGTATCCATTAGAGTACTTAGAAAATGAAAAAGAGACAAAAAAAATTGAAAGATATATGTAGTGGTGAATTAAGACCTTCCGAAATCCCTAGACGCAAAAGATTAGGGGGCATCTATATAATTTTACGCCATCTTAAACTAATAATGTCCAATTGTAGTTATAAAACTATTTTTAAATTATGGTATACAATTGCAACGGCAAAATTGTTTTATTTTTTCCAACTTCGGAGCCCCTTGACTTGTTCCTCAAGTATCTAGTGAGTAATCCAGCAATGGATATTTGAAAGCTCAAAATCATGAATTGGAAATTTTTAAAAACGCCTTTTATACTCTATCGGTATTTATTATTAGAAATTATAATCAATAAAACTGATTAAATTATATTAAACAGCCTATTCTAAATTACTTATTACAGGAAGCAATGAAATAATAAATAAAAAATTTAAGTTTTCTTTCTTACTTTATTTAAACTTTATAAAATATAAAATACACTTAATGTATACAGAATAAAATTTAAAAAAATTTTTCCCTTCTTTTTATTGGTCTTCTCTATCGGTCTACTTTTTACCTTTTATGTAAAACCTTCAAATGTTAGTTCAATAGAAAAAGTTTCGATCGGTTGACTCGAGACGTGTAAAGAGGATGTGAAATATATAACAGTATATGTAACAGGCCAACAGTAAGGATGGCCTAGAATTAAAATTTTATCGAAAATTTATGAAAAGAACTTTTTAATCTAAACAAACAAATCGCAAACTTTTAATTTTCGTATCACTTGGACGTACTGTACAGTACAGTTTCAGAGCTTGCATTCGTTAGCATTGCATTTGGTCGTCGAAATTGGTTAAAGTTTCTTTCCGTCATTAATCATTTAGTCAATGAAATTGGTTAAATTATGAATGACAAATCGAGTAGCCAAGCGGAAATCCAAATTCGATTAAAAATTCAAATTTGCAATTCAAAATGGCACAAAAGATTCGTATGATTTTCGTCAAGTTGTTAATGTACGAAATATATTCTACTGGAATCTTTCGGTTTTATAGAAACCGAAAGATTCGAGCAGAATATATTTCGCCTAGTAATTCTACAGAATATATTACAGTCCTGTAGTTTATAGCTAAGATTTACGTAATATTTTTAAACATATTGAATTATTTTTATATACGGGAATTAAGACTTTTAATTATATATTTAACTATAAAACTAAATTAAACGTTTACGTTAGAGCATTTAATTTAAACATAAATTTAATATAATTAAATCTTTATGTAATATTTTAAATTAAATTGTCCTGTCTTAATATATGCTTAAAATCTTCCATGTAATTTAATAGGAAAGTATAGAATAGCAACAGGAGTTAATGAGACTGCATAATTGTTTATAAACTAGTTCTATACCATACAATGATTCAAGATACCTATATTCTATATCAGGGTTTCATAATGAGGTCGATGTAGACCTCTTGGGGGTCAATGGAACTTAAGGGATCAATTGGAGTAGATGGAAAAATCAGATACTCATTGTACGTTTTCGAGAACTTCAGATAATTTTCAAATAAGAATAACAACAATCAAATGGGAAATTCTTTAACTGATTCAATAATTTACTTGATATATTATGAAAATCTTGGAAAATAAGAAAGATGTTAAGGGGAAGTCTATTGAAAAAGAATATCTTCTATATAGGAGTCAATACAAGAAAAGAATTGGGAATCCTTATTCTATATCTTACAAGATTCTTTGAATCTATATTCCATATCTTACAAGGATCCTCTGTAGCAGAGTAATTAACCACTCTGCTACAGAGGAGGTATGTGGACAGATTTGGTTTTAGTCTTTTCTTGCATTCGTTGTCAACTTTAACTGCCAATATTTCGAAAAATAAGGGAAACTGAGATAAACAAGGGCATTTCTGGAATGATTTGATTTCATACTACAAGCCCTTTCCTCGTTATAATGAAGAATGTAAAAAAATTATACATCCTAAATCATAAATTCAAACACAGATATAGGCCTACAGTATCTATACACGTACAGTACCTACACTAATTAAAATTCTATTTCATTTGTACAGTACAGAAACAAAATATAAAATACTTTTTTAATATTTAATAGAATTGTTTTAATTAAATAAAAAAAAATAAAGTTCTTTTAAATATTTAATTTTTATCGCAAAATTTTATTTAAACTTATCTCTATAATTAAAAAATAATAATAATAAATTCTACAGTCAACTTAGTTGCTTAAAAGTGTAATTCTGTGTCTATTTTATTTGTTTATAATTACATATCTGGAGGCGAAAACTGTACAGAAATGTAATTTATCAAATAATAAGCCAGAAAATATTTTATTTTTCCGTTTCTCGTTAATGATTCAGTTTTAAAAATTTAGACTGAAGAAATTACCAATTTTTCGAATATTAATTATCTTAATTAATAAAAAGAAAACTGAAATATTAGATTATAAAAGTTATATATATAACATAAAATAGCATCTATCTATATAACTTGAGATGTTTTTATATGTCTCATTTAGTAAATGTCTCTATTGCTTTTCCATTTAATTAAATCTCTTCAAAAATAATCTTAATAATGGTACCTTATTATATTTCTTTAAATTATGAAACCATTAAGTAATTGAAAGCATAAACAAGAACGGAGAAAACAATATTCAAAAATTTATTTTAATAATACAAAGAATCAAATTTAATCTTAAAAATTATTCTTAAAAAATCAAAAATAAAATAACTAGAATTATTGAAATTGTTACTATTAGGCTATTTAGATTGATAAATCATCTACAATTATATAATAAATTGATTTCAGTCTATATTATTCCTTCAGAATTTTTTTTATATTGAAAAGAATTTTCAAAGTTCTTGTAGTAATATTAATGTTAGAATGTTGAAACATTAATTAGCATTATTAATATTGTCTCACATAAGTTATTGCCTCTAACATTACAAGAAAATTTAAAAACTGTTCACGACGTTAGAGTATTTTCTTCAACACTTCTTTTATATATATTGATCAATCTGTACTAAAATTTAGTGTACTTCAACCTTACGATATTACAAAGAATAAATATATATATAAAAAAAATGTTTTTATGATGGAGAAAAATGGCATTGACACGTTGTTTTATATATTTAGAAATTTGACGCTAGCTTCGAATTTAAATTATATCAGGAATAAATTTATTCGGTGCTAGAAAACAATTATTTTATCAATTAGGAATATATTATAGCAATCGAGAGACAATTTAGAATTTTAAAACGTATGAAGTACAAATTTTAATTTTAAAGAAATTGTAGAGAAGTTAAATTATTTCAGTATTAAAGTATCCACTTTATGTGAACTTTTTTCAATTTTTCAATTGAAAAAGTTTATTTTAAAACGAGTTCAAGTTACAATTCTTCCTCCAACATTTGCAATCATAAAATTTTGTTTTGATCATACAAACTACAAGAGCTCTCGTTTCAGAGATGAAGAGTAAGAAAAATGCATTTTCATATTTTATTTTATATATATATACTCGGGACTATTCAAACAATCTTGAATAGAGATGAATTATTATAATTAATAAGTTTCTGTGATAAATTCGCTTATCGATTTGAACTTTTCCAAATGACTTAATAAGGAAAAAAATTGAGATAATTTTGTAACAAAGAAGAAAATTATTTAAAGATATATTAAAATTTAATTATCAAATTTCAAAATTTAAATAATTCATGCGATAATTTTATACAAATTAGATTTTATACTTACAGATCTATGTCATATATAATTCAAAATCTCTGCTTTATACACAAATGTGAATTTGTATATACATTAATAAATTATTTATTTAAATTTATAAATCTCTCTCTTATGCCACTAAACAATAGAGTTAAATCTCTTCGATATTTAGAAGAATAAAAATAATTTTTTTTTATCCATTTTGAATTCCATCTTTGATACACAGAATGTGTTTTACTTCTAAACACGTTCCTGTTTCATATAGAAATTTATTCTGAGTGATTTTCAACAGCTTAACCAAAAATATTTAATTTAATAAATTTTTTTTCTCCTTTTCGGAATTTTAAATTAGTATCAGAGAAATATTTTCTGTTAGACTGTTTGCCATTATGACACGAAGGTGCCATGCACACATTGCCTCTTAAGATACAGTTACGTCACTCGCTACATTGAAGGATGTTTTCTTTCCTCTCTTCGACATAAACTGTCTTCTTATTGAGGTTAATTATCTTGTTTACCGGCATACAACACAAAAAAATTCATTTAAATTTCTCACTTTCATTAAATTTAAAAATGGAATATAATTATTTGCATATTATAATTGATATATTTCTCTTCTAAATTAAGACGAAAGTAAGGGATATTAGAAGTATTCAGGATGATTGACGAACTTATTTCTATTTGGTTAAATCAGCATAATGTTATACAGTATTTACTTCGAATTAATAAGACTTGATAAAATTTAACGAAATTTAAAGACTTTACGAACATTTCTTCCTTTATAATAAAATTTATTTTAAAATAGAATAATAATTAAACTAAAAAATATTTTTTTACAGTCCAAATATAACGACTTGCATAATTGTTCAGTCAAATACTCTATGTAGAAATATAAATACTGTATAAACAGAGAAATATTCAGAATTAAATAAACATAATTAAGTTCCTGTTTATAAAATTTTATATATATTAAAGATGTAATTCTATTAGAATTATAAGAAAAAACACAAAAAGATTCGCAACTTGAAATTTATTTATTCTTAAACAGAAAATAAATACGATTGCAGAAAGATTCTTTCAAAGAGTTTAGCCCATTAAAATCAGTCATAAAAATTGCCAAGCCATAAAAATTACATTTAAAACTCTGATTCCGTAAAGTAAATTGTTTCGATCATTCGAATTTAATCAAAATAAAGGAAAATATCAAAGAAATTTTAATACTTTTCCAATGGTAAATTTACACGGTATCCAGAATGTTTCCTAAAAAATTTAATTTGGCATCCGGTAATGGGAAAAAATAATGAAATAATGTCACCCTCGAAAGAGGTTGTTTAGGACGAGACCAAACGGTTTTATCAACTTTAGGAAAATATTGTTCGTGCTTAATCCCTTCCATATCGACTTAAGCAAAATGTGAGGACGACGTTAATCTCTTTTGTGAAGATCGTTAATATTTCATGGCATTGCAAATTGCACGCTCTCGATAATGGAGAGTTTTGGAAAACAAATCCTTTATAGAAATCATCGGCATAAATATGGAGATGACAGACACCTCTTTATTCGCGTTTTTCCTATTTAGTATGGGAAGCCGACGTAAACATGCCGTGAATTAACAAGAAGTAAATACGAAAAAAAATCCTAAAACGTGTTCTATAAAGCATGATTGAGATTTTTTCCTTTGTATATTTTAGCTGGAAACTTTAAGAGTGAGTGTATATATTAAATTAATATAGTTTATATCCGGTATGTGGCAGCAGGAACGAAATATAAAAATATCTTAACCGTTGAAGGTGGATTTTTTTAGTGATAATGACAGCTGGTGACAGAATGAGTAATCATTAGTCTTATATAGAGCAATGAGTCGATTACCAGCGCAGGAAATTTACCTGAAATCCAACCACATTCCTCCTCTTAAATGGAAAAAAAATTTACACTAAAATGCCTAATTTTTAAACAAATTTTTTCCCCTTCTAAAATAATTACTTAAAAAGATCTCCCTTTTTTGCATCAGAGAAGGTTACAATTTTTAATTATACTATTTTAGCAAGAAGACACTATTTGCAATTCAAATGAGCAATTATTGGATTATTTTTAAATTACCACTCACAATTAGTTAATCCATATGTTTAGTAGAAATATTTCTTATTCACGGTTTTTTCCTTTTGTCTTCAATTATCAATCGTAATTATAAATGAAGATTATTTTCGAAGAAATTCGTATTTAATATTACCAAATTTAAAATGAACGTTGGGTTGCAACGTCGTTTCTCTCGCCTTTGTCAATTAATTATTGTTTCCGAATCTGTTCTCCATTTTGCTAGATTACAGAAGGATGCGACGTGCAAATAGAGAAAGACGACAGCAGCAGATGTCGTGATGGAACGATTTTTAATGTTCCCCATCCACGACTGTCAATAACTGTTGCTCCGTCCACTCTAAAAAAAAAAAGCACCACTTTCTTAATAAGTGAAATGTTTTATGATCAACTCCGTACCATCAACTAGCGGAGAAGTAATTTGTTTAATATCAAAAGTACTGCTCGAAAATAAACTTCTTTATATTCGCCATATCTATTTTTAATTTGAATTTTATTAATAATTCGAGCATTTTGACAATAATATATATATATATATATAATATTTAATTTTTACTTTTTAATAATCGTGAAAAGAAAATAGGAAGATGTAACAATCCTCAGGAGGTAAGAAAATTCGAAAAAAGGTGGATCGAAATAAAAAGTGATGGAATGGGAAAAAATTTCAATTTTCACGGAGTGAGAAATTAAATTTAGTACTTGTGAGACGTTCGTCAGTGAAGGAAAAAAAGAAAAAATAAATTTGATCTGTGACTTCTCATTTATCGGGTATTATTTAGTTCGGATGCTGAGATATCGAGTTACTACAGGGACATCATCATCTTGTCCTTTTTTTCCTATCTTCTTCCCCCTCTTTCTCTCTCTCTGGATAAAGAACTAGGCTTGCCTCTACTACCATTCTACTCTTAGTTCATGGGACTAAAATCAATTCGAAAAATTCTGATGATAATAAAGAAAGAAAGAGCAAATTCACTTGTTTGCTTCATTCTCCCGATATGGGATTTGTAAATCGATTATTACTATTGTTTGCTGTCACATTTTTTTTTTCTTTCAGAAATCGATGGCTCATTATAAAACTATACAAAAAAAAAAAAAAGCTTTTTTCCTAGCAAGATAAATGGAGGCGAATTGAAATTCAGATGCTAATTTTAAGATTAAGGTCGAGAGAAAACAATAAAGTGTGATAAAATTTGAATTGGAAAGCTATAAATAATTTCTAGGATCGTTACCGAAGACGTTGCGGGATTTTTTTTCTCCTATTAATAAAAATAAGTTATATATAAAATAATTTTCTTTCTAAATAAAATATCACAAAGTGGTTATTGTTTACAGTAATATACGAATAGAGTGGTTATTATTAACTGTTTGCACACAAAAACTATTCGTTCCTTTTTTAAAGTACAGCTTAATTAAATTTTATGAGAATTTTCTAATTATAAATAAGAATGTAAACAATAGTTAATGCCTAAATATTTTTTTAAATAAAAATTATTTAAAGTATATAAAATAACTTAAACTATAATTCACTGGTTTAAATTTGATTTATAATGTATTTAATATTTCAATACGTACGGATCTCTCCTACTGTAATGACGTTTAAACCCGAGTGAAATATATGAGAATATCCGAAACTAAGTGCAGCGTAATCATAAATAAAGACGGGAGACGATTTGATCATCATATATTGCGTTTTGGAGAAATAGAACGTCCCACGCAACTGAACTTGTAGATCAGAGCGATGGCCTCATCCGTCATTAAAGTGCAGATAAATCTATTCGGAAAGAATTGCTTGGTTTTGAGCAAATAACTACAAACCAAAGAAGATCCCCTGGGTGGTTGTGTTGAAGCTCGATAAGGCTATCTCTAGAGACATTTTATTGAGTGACGCTAGAGTGGATGCACGGAGATTAGCGTGAATCGCCCGCAACAGTGCGGAATTCCTTTCCCCCCTTTTCTTTAAGGGAAAGAAGAGGGGCGTCTACGTGCCGTGGACGCAAACATAAGATGAATTGTTCCGGATCAATTGTTACCGATGCGTTTTGTGTCTCGCTTGTGACGCCCTTTATGAAATGATTCACTTTCGATTGACATTCGAAGTGAAGACTCTGATTATACACAACACAAAGAATACGTTCGTTCGAATTTCCAATTAATAAAACCAGAAACGGATAGGCTTCTTTTTTTTATCGGAAGTTCCATTTTCGTTTCCCTTTCTTCCACTAAATAATTGATTATTCTCGACCGCAGTCATCGAACAATTTTTAGAACTCGAAGTTTTATATAAAGGAATGCAGTTGTCACGGAACATTAACCCACTCGATTTCGGAACGTGCTTTACGATAGTGTTTTCACTTCCGAAATGACAATAACGATACAGCCATTCGATGTACTGTACTTCCTAACTTTCTTTTATAAGATGTAATAACGTCTTGACAAAGAGATACGATTAATACCAATCATAAACTGTACAAGGAACGAGAAAACCGCAACAGAATTTTCCATTCTCGTATATTATTTCGTCTTTTACCGTTCAATAGAGGAGAAAATATCACTGCCAAATGTCTTCGAAGAAAATAAATCGTGAGATTATCTTAAAATATTTTTATATAGAAAATATTAATGCGCTCTTTCCAGAAACTTAAACTGGACTTCTATATACAAATGAAAGATGCCACGTAAGCTAATAATGTATTTGAATCCGAAAAAAAAAATATATATATATATATATAGACGGGACTAAAAATAATCCACAAAATGTACGTTATTGGATGGAATTTCAAGAAAGAACTCGGATGCGATTTTATGTATTTTTCAAATCCATTCATAAAGCAGTAAAAACGGTAGCTAAATCCCAATAAGAAGGACAAACACTCGTATATGGGAGAAATATGCAAATATGCGATTTTCTTGCGTCAAGAAAAGACATCAATATAAAAGGAGAGGAGTGCCGTTCGGAAGAAACAGGAAGTCATCTGCTTAAGTTATCGTCGATGTCATCAGTTCCCTCTCTTCCTGCATATTTCATCAGACAATAAAACCGCAACTTAATCCGTCAATGCTTAAATTCTCTTAAACCGATGTTAGATATTGTGCAGTAACCTTTAAAACAGCTTGAAGATAGCGAGAAGCTGAAAATACAGGAATCTCGGGATGTAGAAATAAAAAAAAAACAAGAAGGGCGCGTGACCAAAGAAAATAAGTGAGAAAGAAAATCGAGCGAGTTAAGAATCATGTCGAAAACCACACGGTCTAATAACCGACGAATCTAAGAAGATTACCAGAAAAATAGTTTCAAACCATTTGCTAGAAATAGTACGAAAAAGGAAAATCGAAAATTACTATACAGGTCAAAATTTGACAGTCTGTCCCGTAACCAGTTACAATTTCAGAAGACTCGATTGTGACGTAAATAATGGGGAACAATAGAAAGCCGGCAGAGCAGAACGTCAGAGACAATAGTGTGTTCCTTTCTTGACTCACTACTCAATTGTGTCTCGATAGAAGAACAGCGGGGGAGGGGAAAGCAGAGAAGGAGCGAGGGAATGGCCTCCGGCCACAATTCCGTCCTTGTCTGCTCACCTGTGACACCGCAAGCCAAAAAGGAAGAGCCGAAGATGCCGTTCTGGAAATGCGAAAAGTCACGTTCTAAAAAACAAACAAAAATGTTTCGTGAAAAGTTTGAAATTTTATTCCATGTATTTCCTACAGGAAAATATCTGCATACTAAAAGATCTCATACTGATTTGTCGATATTACGTGCAAAAAATCTCTCCCCTCCAACTCACCTACTTACGGTTTCGTGTGGACAAACAATCAATGTACTCATTTTTAAGATAATAATAATAATAATAATACGTAATTTTCAAAAAGTTTCGAAAACTAAATTAAATTATAAAGTTATATTTACAACAATTTAATATATAAAATTCATTTTGAAACACCGACGTTTAAATTTTGCTAAAAAGTAAAAAGAGTAAGTTAATATGGTGAAGTGTCTTTAAGCTTCGTAACAGCTATTTCCGCGGGAGAAAAAAAAGAGGGGAAAACATTATGTAAGATGGCCGAAAGAAGGCAATGACACGTCACGTGGTTGCCCGGCATATCCGATACACATTGTTAATTAGGAAAGAGATTAAGCGTTGTAATTAGGGTTTAATTAAACGTCAAGTCCAGGTTTACAAGTAACATACGCGTCGGGTTGTTAATGTTTCGTTTTGCCACGGAAGGGGTGCATCATCTGCAATCAACATCAGCAACCTATTCGAGTCTTGAATACAGAGTGACGAATATCTCTTTCGCATGATTAACAATCACAATTACACGGAAATTTCTCGATGGAGAAGAGAGAAAATCCTACAAAGTCGACAAAATCCTTGGCACAGAAATTTTTTCTAAATCTTTTCCAAGGAAATTAATTTTTTTTTTCTTCTTTTTCCTATCGCCCGCGATGGTACAATGGTTAATAACGTGAGGTCGTCGTCACTGGTACGGAAAATAACTTCTCTGGAATTAAAGATGTCTGCAGCTCGAATGGGCCGAAGATAACGAGAAATTTCTTAAAAGATGAAAATTTCCAAGGATGTTTTAAAGGTTAAGAGCTTATTTGTTCTTGGAAATTAAACGGTTGATTCGACTCGCATTTTTTTTCTCTCCTCCCCTTCCAAATTCAGACTCACGACGAAGCTTCACAAGCCCTAATAAGCTTTAATTTACGGTTCAAAACGCCTATAATATTATATAAAGATTCAAGCATCTAATTATCCTTAAGAATAATGATGAATTGGAGCTTACATCAAAAGAAAGTATGTATAACAGGCTTTTTAAAATGCATCTTAAACATCTGTTAATATTATAATTTATACATCTCGCTGGGATAATAACGGATACGAATCCTGCACTACATATTAAATGTTTTCTTGTGTAAATGCGTAAACAGGATCAACTTAATTTATATAAATCTAATTTACTTTAATATTTTAAATGGAGAAAATATAGGCCTATATATTTTTCATTATTACAACGTCGATGTGGGGTTAAAGGAAGATTCGATCACAGATTGGATGGAGTGTTGCACAATAATTCCATTATAAAACCTATTGCAATACGTTGTGTAAGAGTGTGTTACACAATAATTTATAAATTTAATCAACAAAAGGAGTATAAAAATGTTTATTAAATT
>NW_019384368.1:872961-1011519 GCF_000671375.1 Centruroides sculpturatus | reverse complement strand
ATCCATTACAAATTAAGAAAAGTAAATTGATATTAATCCAAAATTACTAAAATAATAATTAATTTGTGAGAAATTTTAATTCTTATATTAATTTGATTGGTAACAATATTGATGTTGATGGTTAACATACAAAAAATGAATACTTAATGTAAAGCATTATACATTTAAAAAGAAATATTCTTAAGGATTTTATCAATTTTTTCTTGACATTGTTTAAAGTTTTAATTCATTTACATTAAAAAAAAAATTCTGTCAAATGTTTATATTTTAATAATTGTTATTGAATCTTTCATTATAAATATTTATAATGATATTAATTATACATTTAGAGATTTAAATAATAATAAAAGAAGTTAACAGTTATTTAATGTCAGAATTAAAAAAAAAACAAAAAATACAAATTCTTACAAGTGTTTTAAATTGTAGTTGATGTTTATGTTGCTATAGCAACGGTATTAAATAGAACCTAACAAAAAAGCAATATGGCGCTTTCCAGTAAGAATTCTTTTTCTAATTACTTTTTCACATTTTAATTAACTTTGATATAAATAACGACATAATGAATCATTAGGAGGAGAAAAAATATATTAATTACTTTAAAATTTTAATATCTAAAGAGATTACCATTACATTTTGCATTAAGTTTGTCCTACCCCGCTTTACGACCGTCGTTAAACGAGTTTAGGAGGGTCATCAATAAGAATTATAACTTTGAACTGTATAACTTGACACAGACTTGTGAGTATAATATAACAGGCCCTTCCTCTCTACCAGATGATATATGTAAATATGCTAGGCCCTAAACTCAGGGTCGGATTTGCACATAAGTTGCAACTTGGGCCTCGCATTTTTACATCTATCATCAGAGAAAAAGGCTTGTTATATATTATAACTTAGGGTCACAAGTTTTAAGTCCAGCCCTGCAGATAGTCAACATACAAAAGGAGGCTTGCTTATTGTCAGAATGTTTAAATCCATCGTAAAAACGGGATTTGATTAATTTCGTATTAGTTTATTCGAATATGGGTGCAAAATTTGGTTATTTTAATTCATTGATTATGCAGATTTGTCTGTTTTCAGGATGGCTGGAAGAGGAGAACGAATACAAATGAATTAGTTCATTAAAAAATAAACAAACCTTTACAGATTTTAAGTACCTAAATTCTGAAATTTATACTTAATTAAATATCAAAGATGATACTGTGGTGTGCAGTAGAAAGAAGGGCAAAGTCTGAGTACAGTATTGTATGCTGTGTATCAAATTTCATAGCACGCAACAATTAATTGATCTATCGGATCTCTGAATAGATTATAGGCTACATGTTATTTGTGAACGACACAAAGGGCATTCAAATATAAAATATACGTTAATTTAACTCCACCCTTCCTATGTAAGTAATTGTAAGCATTGTGTTGATCCATCCTCCAAATATAACATTGTATTTATCCTTTCTTATAATAGGAATATCAATATTTATGATACACATTAGCATTTTAATTGACAGTTTTAAAGGTAAATGCCATCTGAATATTTACTACTGATATGCTGATTAAGTTCTAGTATTTGAATACTTTTTATAATTAGCTTAATAGATTAATAAACTTTGAGTATAAAGCCTTATACAGCATTTTAAATCGATTATTTCTAAGTTTTATAAAGTTAGTACAGAATGAAGGTATTGAACCTTTTATTGTGATTATTGTTACAACTGTAAGTTAATATGTTAAATTCTATGTATCAAAGATAGATAATAACAAGAATAAGTAACAGTTTTAAATGTGTTTTTAGTGTATAAAGTCGATTTTTCTCAATTTAGATTCATTCTGTATTCTAAACTTCCGGATAATAACAGTGATAAAAACTTCCCTCGGATAAAATAGCATTAAATTGTTTTCTTTATTAGTGAAGAAATACTGTATAATTTGCTATGAAAAAAATCCATATACTTTTAATCAAAAATCTTGATGATGGGTTTCGAATTTTAATCAAAAATTCGAAACCCACCATCAAGACAAGTGTTGAGAGCATAAAAGATGGAGATGGCTTGCTGTATTTATTCCTTGTAAATTGNTTTTATATATTACCTTTAATAATTTATCTTCTCCACCACTTACAAAATGTTTATCATCCGGTGTAACATCCAAACTATTAATTGATCCTAGATTGGAAGCATCCAAAGTTCTTATTTTGGAACCGTCATAAACTTCCCAGAATTCGATTTTCCGATTCGTACCACAAGTAACAATTTGACATTCTTTTGCACCATAACATACTTCATGAAATATACTATGAGATGATACAATTTGATTCCTTTTGTAGTCTTGTAAATCCCAGATAGCACAAGTTCCATCTGTGCTGGCAGTTACACATTCTTTCTCATTTTTATGCACTCGAATACATGAAACCGGACCTCTATGTTCTTTCATTGATGTTACGAGGGACTTAATAGGGATTGAATAAAAGTCAATATGGATTAAATAATTCCCATATAAAAATTTAAATTAACAATGAAATACAATAATTAATTTCTTTAAGATTTAATCACTAAGATGTAAAATATACCTGCTTATTGGACAATATTTTCCATAAGCGTACTTCTCCTTCACTACCACTGCTAATAATGAAATTTGAATCTAATGTCATCGCTACTGCAGTTATTGCTTTACTATGAGAATTATGAATTATGAATAATAATTTCCCAGTTTCTGGAGTATGAGCTCTTATATTACCATCATCCCATCCTGATATTTAAAAACAATCAATTTAAACCAAGACATAATGACTCTATAATCCAATGAAGACAAGAAACAAAGTCAAACATAGAATTCTGATTTGTGAATGTTGAGTTTTTGTTGTTCTAAAACCAGCTGAAGATGAAACAATGATTTGAAAATGTTTCTTATATTCAGAAAAAACTTTGAGACAAATAATTCTAAATAGTTTTAGATAAAAGCAAATAAATTCTGTTAAAGAACACACAAAATAACCTTGCAGTTTTTATAAATTTGTGTAAATACAGTATTTAATTGCAAAACAGAGCTCGTTTTTCAAAGACAATTATTATATCTCAGAATGTGGAGTTGGATATGTTTGAGTCTGTTTCTTGTTATCATTATGTAAAAAAATATAACTAGAAAAAAATCATACCACTAATAATACATTGTCCATTTGGAGAAAAGCACATAGCATTACAAACCATGTTCTTTACTGTTATTCGCAAGAGTTCTTGGCTAGTTTTTATATTCCATATTCGAATCGTTTCTTTAGAACAGGTACCAAATACATCAGATGAATTGCTGTATATTGAACAGATAAATTTTTATTAAAAATTAAATAAAGTTTATTTAAGATACATTAAACATAATTATTCAGTTAAAACAAAAATACAAATTCAAATTATTTAATTATCATATACATAAATAAAGTGAATCAGAATTTAAATGAATATTAAATTGTTACTTAACTATTCTATTACATTAAATAGCACCAAAACCTCTGAACAGCCACTGGATGGAAACATAAAAAATGGCTGCTATTTAGAGGTGACAGTTATTGAAGGTTCGACTGTAATATATAGTATGCGAATTAACAATGCTGTATTTAAAGTCTAATTCTGCATGTGTGAATTAGAAAAATTAGAAAAAATATTTAATTATGATGAGTATAAGATTATGATCATTAGATAGAGTCGAGTCACTCAGTAAATTTATCATTTCTTTAATTTCTGATATTAAAAGTTTTCAATGATATAAATTAATGCTGTTCATCTACAAAAGCAATAAAACAAAAAATGATAGATTGACTTTAACTCCTAGAGTTAAATAATGTTAATGTACAGGTTCTCTAATTTGCAATTCTTCATATAACAAACATTTTGACTAACAAAACATGACGTCAGTGAATATAGTATATGAATATATGAGGTTTATTATGCTACATATGAATGAATCTCTAAATTTGCCAATTAAAATTTCTCATATTTCAAACCTAAAGAATTCTGAATATGTACTGCACAGTGCATCTTACCAGGAAATATTCTCTAAGTTGGATATCCAACTCAGAGAATACTGCTTGGTGTGATTTACATACATTCTTTTCTATGGTATTGCATACTATAATAGACCATGTGCAATATTTATATATGCTTATCAAGTAATAACTGATTATTTTTATTATTAATCTCAATATAAAGAATTCTACTTACATCAAACTCAAAATTTTGTTCCTCTCAAATTCTTTAATTTGAGAATTTTCTGTGTATATAAGATCAAATTCTGTACTTTAATTAACTAAAATTAGCCGATTATAACCTGAAAAGAATTCAGCTTTTGGATACATATTTGGAAAACAGTATCGATCATTATGTGCAAAGTTCAATTATGTATTAATTCTATTTTTCAAATCAATTAAATCAAATCAAATGGATTTTCAAATCAAAACTTTAAATAAGGTAAACTTTAAGATTTTGGTTTGGAATTAATGCATTTTACATTCACAGAAAAAGAACCTTTGAATTAATAAATATTTATGTCCGATTGCAGGTGAATATGATTTAATCTGTACAACTAAATAGTATTTTATTCAGAACTGTTATTTGTTGATTAAATCATTAAGCAGTTACTAGATCTCATGTAAAGTTAGCTGAATAGCAATAGCATATTCAGGAAGGGCCTAGGAGACCTGTGCTTTCCTTGTCTTTATAAATAAATTAAGAAAAAATCAAATAAATGCAGGAAAAAGATTTGAATGTGATAAATACATATTAATATGTACAGTATGTGCAATATATAAAAGTTTACTCTCATCCACAGTATTACAGGGATGAATGTAGGTTTGTATGTTGTAATTCAGGCCCCCTCACACACAGTGCTCTCTATTTTCAGAGCTGTGTAGCACTTAGGGGGCCTGAATTACAACATAAAAACCTACATTCATCCCTGTAATACTGTGGATGAGAGTAAACTTTAAGATTTTGGTTTGGAATTAATGCATTTTACTTTTTTTTAAAATTTACTTTAAAATACAAGTATATATATATATATATACTTGTATTTTAAAGTAAATTTTAAAAAAAAGTAAAATGCATTAATTCCAAACCAAAATCTTAAAGTTTACTCTCATCCACAGTATTACAGGGATGAATGTAGGTTTTTATGTTGTAATTCAGGCCCCCTAAGTGCTACACAGCTCTGAAAATAGAGAGCACTGTGTGTGAGGGGGCCTGAATTACAACATACAAACCTACATTCATCCCTGTAATACTGTGGATGAGAGTAAACTTTTATATATTGCACATACTGTACATATTAATATGTATTTATCACATTCAAATCTTTTTCCTGCATTTATTTGATTTTTTCTTAATTTATTTATAAAGACAAGGAAAGCACAGGTCTCCTAGGCCCTTCCTGAATATGCTATTGCTATTCAGCTAACTTTACATGAGATCTAGTAACTGCTTAATGATTTAATCAACAAATAACAGTTCTGAATAAAATACTATTTAGTTGTACAGATTAAATCATATTCACCTGCAATCGGACATAAATATTTATTAATTCAAAGGTTCTTTTTCTGTGAATGTAAAATGCATTAATTCCAAACCAAAATCTTAAAGTTTACCTTATTTAAAGTTTTGATTTGAAAATCCATTTGATTTGATTTAATTGATTTGAAAAATAGAATTAATACATAATTGAACTTTGCACATAATGATCGATACTGTTTTCCAAATATGTATCCAAAAGCTGAATTCTTTTCAGGTTATAATCGGCTAATTTTAGTTAATTAAAGTACAGAATTTGATCTTATATACACAGAAAATTCTCAAATTAAAGAATTTGAGAGGAACAAAATTTTGAGTTTGATGTAAGTAGAATTCTTTATATTGAGATTAATAATAAAAATAATCAGTTATTACTTGATAAGCATATATAAATATTGCACATGGTCTATTATAGTATGCAATACCATAGAAAAGAATGTATGTAAATCACACCAAGCAGTATTCTCTGAGTTGGATATCCAACTTAGAGAATATTTCCTGGTAAGATGCACTGTGCAGTACATATTCAGAATTCTTTAGGTTTGAAATATGAGAAATTTTAATTGGCAAATTTAGAGATTCATTCATATGTAGCATAATAAACCTCATATATTCATATACTATATTCACTGACGTCATGTTTTGTTAGTCAAAATGTTTGTTATATGAAGAATTGCAAATTAGAGAACCTGTACATTAACATTATTTAACTCTAGGAGTTAAAGTCAATCTATCATTTTTTGTTTTATTGCTTTTGTAGATGAACAGCATTAATTTATATCATTGAAAACTTTTAATATCAGAAATTAAAGAAATGATAAATTTACTGAGTGACTCGACTCTATCTAATGATCATAATCTTATACTCATCATAATTAAATATTTTTTCTAATTTTTCTAATTCACACATGCAGAATTAGACTTTAAATACAGCATTGTTAATTCGCATACTATATATTACAGTCGAACCTTCAATAACTGTCACCTCTAAATAGCAGCCATTTTTTATGTTTCCATCCAGTGGCTGTTCAGAGGTTTTGGTGCTATTTAATGTAATAGAATAGTTAAGTAACAATTTAATATTCATTTAAATTCTGATTCACTTTATTTATGTATATGATAATTAAATAATTTGAATTTGTATTTTTGTTTTAACTGAATAATTATGTTTAATGTATCTTAAATAAACTTTATTTAATTTTTAATAAAAATTTATCTGTTCAATATACAGCAATTCATCTGATGTATTTGGTACCTGTTCTAAAGAAACGATTCGAATATGGAATATAAAAACTAGCCAAGAACTCTTGCGAATAACAGTAAAGAACATGGTTTGTAATGCTATGTGCTTTTCTCCAAATGGACAATGTATTATTAGTGGTATGATTTTTTTCTAGTTATATTTTTTTACATAATGATAACAAGAAACAGACTCAAACATATCCAACTCCACATTCTGAGATATAATAATTGTCTTTGAAAAACGAGCTCTGTTTTGCAATTAAATACTGTATTTACACAAATTTATAAAAACTGCAAGGTTATTTTGTGTGTTCTTTAACAGAATTTATTTGCTTTTATCTAAAACTATTTAGAATTATTTGTCTCAAAGTTTTTTCTGAATATAAGAAACATTTTCAAATCATTGTTTCATCTTCAGCTGGTTTTAGAACAACAAAAACTCAACATTCACAAATCAGAATTCTATGTTTGACTTTGTTTCTTGTCTTCATTGGATTATAGAGTCATTATGTCTTGGTTTAAATTGATTGTTTTTAAATATCAGGATGGGATGATGGTAATATAAGAGCTCATACTCCAGAAACTGGGAAATTATTATTCATAATTCATAATTCTCATAGTAAAGCAATAACTGCAGTAGCGATGACATTAGATTCAAATTTCATTATTAGCAGTGGTAGTGAAGGAGAAGTACGCTTATGGAAAATATTGTCCAATAAGCAGGTATATTTTACATCTTAGTGATTAAATCTTAAAGAAATTAATTATTGTATTTCATTGTTAATTTAAATTTTTATATGGGAATTATTTAATCCATATTGACTTTTATTCAATCCCTATTAAGTCCCTCGTAACATCAATGAAAGAACATAGAGGTCCGGTTTCATGTATTCGAGTGCATAAAAATGAGAAAGAATGTGTAACTGCCAGCACAGATGGAACTTGTGCTATCTGGGATTTACAAGACTACAAAAGGAATCAAATTGTATCATCTCATAGTATATTTCATGAAGTATGTTATGGTGCAAAAGAATGTCAAATTGTTACTTGTGGTACGAATCGGAAAATCGAATTCTGGGAAGTTTATGACGGTTCCAAAATAAGAACTTTGGATGCTTCCAATCTAGGATCAATTAATAGTTTGGATGTTACACCGGATGATAAACATTTTGTAAGTGGTGGAGAAGATAAATTATTAAAGGTAATATATAAAATAAGAACTAAGATTTATATAAAAATTAGTAACAAACATTATATAAATNCGTTCCCGATTATACGTCGTTTGTCAAAAAAGTATATGGAAAAATAAAAATCAAGTTTAAGTCATTTTATTCGACTTTACGTCTGTCCGCCACAAATATTGAAGTCGTAATATCACTAGAAAAGCGTTTAAAGCACATAAAATCATATTAAAATATATTTATTTACATGTTAGTTCTATACAAAACAATAATACTGAAATTTCAATGGACATTCAAAATATTAAAGTATCAGTTGCATTCAATGAATCATATTAAAATATATTTTTTTGCATGTTAGTTCTATACAAAACAATAATACTGAAATTTCAATGGACATTCAAAATATTAAAGTATCAGTTGCATTCACTGTAAGAAAATGAAAGCAAAAACTTAAATAAAAGACAAAGTTACATTTCTAAATTTACACAAATAACTATATGAAATATATCATTATCATTTCATCTTATTTCTTTGCTTTTAAATATGGAAGGTATTATTTTGTTCTGCAAGAAAATTCTCTTTTATGATAATATAGACTAACGAACTTTTGCTGCACACTTTGTTTACCTGCAGGAAACCAGAGTGTTGGTTATTTCATTTAATTTATATTACTAAACAAAGATTTGTTTCAAATTTTATCTAACACTCTTTGGAGAAATACTAAATACAAATTAAAATGCAACGTTCGCCGATTAAAAGAGAAAGACCACCACTAAATCATACTAAACTGGGTAACAAACAAGATTTACCATTTTCAACCAATTCCAAATTTATAACAGACTTCAACTTACTCGGTGATAAAGACTCTCAGGAATCATCTTCAGCTGCCATTGGCCTGTTTCTGGATATAACTCCCCAAAGTCCTCAAAAACATCCAAGTGAGCTAAATAATCCTTATTCTACTTCTTTAACTAATTTGAATGATTCGCCAGACATCCCAATGGCAGTTCTATAGAACAAAATCTCTGATCTAATAAACTCCTCCAATGGTAAACTTTCAAGCCAAATGATTTCTATTAAAGAAGATCTGGACCTTATTCATGAAAGTATTCAAGAAGCCAAAAAACAATATAGAAATATGGAAGGACAAATTAACAATTTAAAACAACAAATTGATAATGTAAAAATAGAAAAAGAAATTACACAATACAAAATGGATGTTCTAGTTAATGAATTTCACTGCAACAATATTATACTTTATAATTACCCTACCTCAAGAAATATCTCTAAACTAGAAATTTATAACTTTATTACTTCATTATTAAATTTACAAAATGCATCACAGGAGGATGTTCTGGAGGTCACTCAACTAACTAAATCAATGAATTCAGTGATAAGATTAACTCTAAAAAACAATCAGATCCGAGATCATATTTTCATGAATTTTATAAAAATGAAACGACAAAATTTACTGGATGATTGGAAAGATACGCAAATCTCTCCAGATTTAACAAGGGGATCAAGACCAACATAAACTATTACTTCCAATTTTTTACGAAATTAGAAAACAAAATCATCAAACAAAATTATGCAATGATACTTTAAGAATAGGTAGAGACAGACTGACATATAGTGTTGATTTGGAGAAGCTGGTTCATGTCGAGACTTTTCTCCCTTTTTCCTTGTCAAGGATGGCTGCAAGTTGATGTCCAACGAAACAAAGCAAACTCCATCACGGAAAATCTAGCTTAAATAATCAGCCACTTGTGGTTATGAACTGGAACTGTCAGGGTCTTAAACCTAAAATACCATTACTTAATATTCTACAATCAAAATTTAATTCAGACATAATTGGAATAACTGAGACATGGATAACATCTGATCTGGTTTATAAATCAAATTTTTTCAATAAATTCATAATAGAAATAGCATTGGCATGTAAACCATCAGGTCCTGGCCACCCAAGTGGTGGATTATGTATTTTAATAAAAAGAACCTTTGCACAATACTTCATATGGAAAAATCCAATAACTATATACTATTACTAATTTCAATGAACAAGCCTATGCTTGGTAGTGTAAATAACAAGTTAATAATAGTAATGATAACCTATATTCCACCCAATTCCTTAAGTAAATTAAATGAAACTTTTAATATAATAAATTTATGGCAACATATTACTCCATTCATTTTATTACTCAGGGACTTTAACTCATGTATTTCTGATTTGATGGACTCATGGTATGGTGGTCCCAACTCCATAATTCAAAATATTCATCTTTCTAAAGATAAGCATATCAACAGACTGGGAATGAATTCAATTGAAATATTCAAACTGAAAATAAATTGTTTATTCTTAATGGATTTCGTGGGAAATCCACCATAAACCTAACAATTTGTTCAGAATTTCTATTAGACTGCTGCTTGGAACTCATCACAACAACATTTGATGCATGTGACTATTTCCCTACTTAACAAAATTCATATTGTTTTTGCAAAAGAAATCTATTAATTTACCTAAAAAGTGTCAAAGGATTAATTATAATACCTCAAGATATTTGGCCAAAATTGAGAATCTTTTTTTTTCTTTTTTAATATCCCAGAACCAACCAATTCTAATAGTGATGAAAGCTATAATCTTATGATTCAAATAATGAATGAATACATCCAAATTAAAAAGGATAAAGGCAATATTTATAACAAGTACAAAAACCCCTGGTATGATTTTCACTGTCACAAAATGAAAAAAAATAAAACAAATCAACTTAAATTTATTCAGAAAAGACACGAATGATGTAAATTTTATCAATTACAGGAAAGCTAAACAGACTTATAACAACCTCAAGGTCAAAAAGAAAAATTACTTTAGGAACATTGAATCAATTCTAATCTACAATAGTAAGGTGTTGGGTTGTTCCCAACTGGCCAGTATAATAATTAATTGATTGACACGATGTATCAATATTAAAAAAACAAAACATTTATTCAGAGATAAAAATGATTAACTCCAATTTAAATTTTACTTGGGTCATAAGCAGTCGTACAAAACGTGGAGCATAGCTACATGCAGCCGGGTGCTAAGACAGCTAGTCCGGAAGTGTGTTAGGTCTTCCAATCTTCCTATGCTACTACTCCGGCCCTTTTACCACTTTATAGTAAGTGGTCCGCGACTAATATATATACACGAAATAGCTCGTAACTGTTACGGCTTAACAAGAAGTAGATCGCGACCACAACAAAGGATAGTAATTTATTTTGGACCACAATACGAAAATTTTACTTCAATATAAATCTAAGCGAAAACTCATCAGTAATAGATTATAATGTATGGAAAAGTTTTTATCAGTGGTTCCCAAATATTCAACTTATTTCACCAATAAGATTTAATACTGATTCTTACAATGAACATTTAGACTCCTACTTTACAATTAGGGATTTAGAAGACGCTATTAACAAAACCAGAATTAAATCAACCCAGGGTAGTGACAATATTCCGGCCGGGTTTCTGAAGATGCTTCCTCATCAGGCAAGATTAAAACTATTAAAATTATTTAATTCAATGTACAAAGTAGCTTTATATCCTGACTCCTGTAATTCTGCTATAATTACAATGATATACAAAAAAGGTGATCGCCTTTCTCCAAATAACTATAGACCCATTGCTTTGCTTTCAATACCGAGAAAATACTTCATGACAGTGTTAGCCACTAATTTTCGACAATGGACAAAAGAAATGGACCTAAATGCTAAATTTCAATATGCCTACATCAAGAATAAGGGACATCAAGAATATGCCTACATCAAGAAAATGTAGTTGTATTACAGACGGTAATATAGAAAGATTTGCAATCTTTCTATATTACCGTCTATAATACAACTACACCTAACAATAAAACATAGGAAAGTATCAGGTCAGTCCATAAGTTCATGCACATTTTTATCTAAAAAAAGCAACAAAAAATTTTAATTAAATCTTATTTCAATCTATAATGTATTCACTATTATTTTGTACAATTTCTTGCCATCTTGATGGTAGCTTTTTAATCCCGTCTTTGTAAAATGATTTCGGTTTTGAATCAAAATATTCAGAAATAGCCTTTTTTACATTGTTCTCATCCTCAAAAGTTTTTCCTTTTAAAAAATTCTGCAAACTCCGAAAAAGATGATAATCACTGGGAGCAATATCTGGCAAATATGGTGGATGAGGTAAAATTTCCCAGTTGAAGCTTTTGAGTTGAGCAGTTGACGTTGTTGTCAGTTAGCTATTGACAGTTCATGTGGTATCCATTTTCCTAGCTTTGAAACTTTTCCGACTTGTGGTAGATGTCTATGAACAGTTCCATGGGATGAATTTAAACGTTTTGCAATTTCCTCAACTGTTAAAGATGGTTCTGCTTCAACTAGTGCAGAGAGAGCATCATCATCAAAGTCAACAGGTCTTCCAGTACGAGCCTTATCCTCCACACTAAAATCATTATTTCTAAATCTTTCAAACCACTTCTGCGCAGTCCTTACACTAATTACAGTTTGATTATGAACAGTATTTAATTTTTGGCTGCATTTGTAGCATTCTCATCACTTAAAAATAAAAAGTATAAAACATGTCTCTTATATTCATCTGTTACTTCCATTTTAACGAAAATAAACAACTGAAATGTTCCCAATTCTGAACAGTATTATATGAATGAGATCCAATTTAACACTTCAGTGTAAAAAGTATCACATTAGACTGGCATTTTTAACAGCAAAACAAGATTTTTCTCAATGTCATAAAATACGCAGGAACTTATGGACTGACCTGATATATGCATCATTTATAAACATTAAGAAAGCCTTTGACTCGGTCTACGTTCCCCTACTGGTATATAATTTGAGGACAAAAGGTGTAGGCAAACAATACTAAAACTGTTTTCAAAATATATAAAAATTAAACAGGGAAACACCATTTCTCCATCATAAGTCCTGTCACGAGGTATACTTCAGGATGATTCCCTTTTGCCTTATTTATTTAATCTTTATTTGATATAGACCACCTTTTCCTCCAATCCAGTGATGGGATTGAGGTTGCTGATGGAGTTTTTCATTATGTTCAATTTGCTAATGACTTGGTTATTCTTGCACCTTCTAAAATCTCTCTACAAAGGAAAATAAATCAATTAAATTTATATCTAAAATCGATCCATTTAACAATAAATCCTGCTAAAACAAAGATTATTATATTTTGTAACAACAGTAAAATTTCACAAAAAGAATCAAAGTTGTATGTAAATAATATTCTACAAACAGTTAAAGAAGTCAATTTTTTAGGAGTCACATTTGATTGGAACATCACCTTCAAAGCACATATCACTACTATTAATAACAAAGAGAAACAGGCAATTGACAATTTGTTGTTTTTATGTTCAATTTTGAAAAATATCAAATCTGAACATTCATATGAAGCTCTATAACTCAATAATTAACCCAATCATATATTATGCAAGTCCAATTTGGGGCCTTGATTATCTGTATAAACTGGAATATTTTCATATTTATTTTCTTTGCAAACTGCTCCATTTAGAAAGGTCTATTCTCAGCTAAGCCATATGTCATGAAACCAACCACATATTGTCTTTTCCTTTTTTCCTTAAATGAATAATAAAATTCTACTACCGTCTGAAATTCAAAAGCAACAATAACAACTTTTTTACATCAGGAAATAATCAAAAAAAGTAAATATTCAAGATTAGACCAGCTCTGGCAAACTAAGTTCCAAAAAGAAAATATATTTTTTTTGTATAAATGTCATACATGTCCTGGCAATTTTATTTAATGTAATTATTATTTTTAATTTTGCTGTGCTACCTCTAGAGGACTTTTGTAACTATTTTACATTTTTTGGCGAATGGTAGCCTACAAAGAAAGGTCGACTTCGCCAATGGAATCGTTATTGCTTTGTACAGCATGTGAAAGGACAAAAAATGAATTAAGACTCATCTCTGTATGTATAGTCAAAGGAAAATATATATTTTTTTCTATAAATGTCATATATGTCCTGGCAATTTTATTTAAGAATCAAACAAGTTTAAATCATAGTAAATATCAGCCCTGGTATATAAATTTACTACATATTCCATCTTCACAACAGTATATGACTAAATCAATTAATTTCAACATGAAAAGATTAATAGCTCAATTACGTCTTAATAAATATTCTATTTTCATCAATAACAGTTATATTAAATTTTCAAATACTCAATGCATTTGGTGTGATTCTGAGAGAGTCTCGATTTATCATCTATTACAGAACTGTCAAGGTTTAGCAAGTTTGCATGATTCACTTGATGTTAAACAGACATTCCATTGCGGTTCACTCCTTGAATTTAGAACGATCAGAAATAATGTCAATAAAGAAGTCTTATATAAACTATATAACTATTTCATCAAGATTACAGAAATATTAATAAACTAAGTCAACAGTTTCATTGTTTATCATCATTTCATAAATGTTAACTATTTCTGTATTGTCATCTTTGACATTACTGATTGTGTTTATTTGGAATATGTTTATTTGAAATCAATTGTCAAATAAGTTTCACAAAACCTTTTTACACATTTTCTAGCAGTTTCTTGAGAACAATGACATAATAAGAAATAGGAAACTTTCTATAAACAATAACACCTTTCGAATTTTTGTTAACTGACAATGCTATAGAACCTGAAGAAAGCCATTAAACATGGCCAAAAACGTTTGTTCTCTCAAGAAACTGCTAGAAAATGTGTAAAAAGGTTTTGTGAAAATTATTTAAAGAAGTTCTAGCTTTCCGTGCATGGAATCACTTGTTAAATAAGTGTGTAAGTTTAATAATTTGGAAACTGTTCCAACTTATATATTATAAAAATTAATAAACTACATTACAAAGAGAACTTTTTTAACACCTCATTCTTTTAAAAAGCCTGTCTAATACATTTGTAGTTCATTCATAGTACAAATAACAAATTTACTTTTATATTTATGCAAAATTCTGTTTTTTCATTAGAATCATTTCTATTAATTGTAAACAAATAATAACTGTCATGTAAGTTATATTCATTTAGGAATCAGAAGAATTTTTATTTAAAGATCCATACTAACATCTAGATTATTTGTATATTAGTGTATCTTTGCACAACTTATTTCTACATAATTTACTTTTATTATATATTAATTTCTTGGAAGAGATTTCCTAATGCAAAAGTGTGCCAACTTTTTTAGTTACATCTCCTTTAGAGCTACTTCAATATTATTGTTTCCTCCCAATTCTTACAAACAAAAAATGTTTCAATGTTGGTATGAATATAATAGGAATATTAAATTTTTCTGAAAATAAATGATAAGCTGCTAATTAGTAAGTTTTGGTCCACACATTAGGGCTTTAGGTAGACCAAGTGTCAACTCATTGCACAATCAGACTATTCTAAAGACAGAAAGGCATCTCTGCTCATTGATGGCATTCTGTTTATCTTTACTGGTTGTATTCCCAGCAGTACTTAGAAACTTCCTGACAGTACATGTTGGTAATTGCCAACTTCACCCGTGTCTTAAACTAGCACCAATTTTAATTCAAAGAGGGGAAAATTCTCCACCTCTATAAGAGTTTCATGCCCTCTCTTTGGAGCATTTGCATACCATTACCTTACAGTACTGCAGATATCTGTTCCAATATCTAAGATTTTGGAATATTTGTGATCATACAGGGTGTCTGAAAAGTTAATGCACAGTGGAAAAAGTTTAAGTAAAGTTTTAGGTACGATATTGTAGTTTCTCCTACAGCAGCTAATGCCAGAAATGTCCTCCCAGAGACTCCAAAATTCAGGAAGTGGGAGTATGGAGACCTTGCAGGTCAGATTCCATGGGAGATTATGCAATTGGAAAAGAAGTCTTCCAAAAACTAGAACATCTGTGAGTAAGTAGTAATGCTATCTAAGTGAAAATGTGGGATATACAACTTACAGGTCTCTTATGCAATGTCATATGTATAACTTTAATATGTCATTACAAATCTGTCACTGCACAGTAACTTTTTGGATACCCTATATAAAATTTATTATAAAAATAATTTATTTTTATTCACACATTCATCCTAGAATAGTGATTTTATTTAAAAAATATATTTTATTTAGCCAATGTCAAATTGGATATCTCTAATGCTACATTTTTATTCAATAAAAAATAGGTGTGGAAATACCAAGAAGGTACGATTTCTCACGTTGGATGTGGACATTGCTCGACAATTACAAAGGTTAGAGTTTCGCCAGATGGAAAATATATTGTGAGTACGAGTGTAGATGGAGCAATATTAATATGGAAGTTCCCAGAAAGTTAAATATGACACTATTCTAAATAAATTATATCCAAAAAATTATACTAAGAATGAAGAAATTGTTTTATATAACAGAATTTTAAACATTTTATAAAAAAAAATAATATTCATTAACTTCCTACAAAATTCATTTTTGTTATTAATGTAATTATTTTACTCATTTTTAAAATTTTAAATAAAATATAACTACTAATTGAATTTATAAAAAAAAAAGCCAAATTTATTAACAAATTTTATAAGTTATTTATTATAAATTATTACTTTTTTATTTAAAAAAGTCTCTTAGTGCTAAAAATATATTAAGCATATGTAACTAGGACCTCAATAACTAAATTGACATATTCAATAAACATATAAGAAGGACCATGGCCAAATATGCTCCCTTGCAGGGCCTCATCTCTCACCTCAAAAATAACTGACTGACTTGAACAAAAACGTTATTGAGAGAAGCATGATGTGAGTTCCTGTTTCCTTATTCTGACAGCTGGATAAACATTAAGACATTAACTTACCACTCTGAGGATCCAGGATCAAATCCAGGTAAACAATCCCCAGGAATTTTTGTTGGGCAGCCTGACCCAGATTTGTCAGGCTCCTCCCTTGCGAGACAGTCACTGTGTTGTGAACCTAGCCAAAATCTGCAATGGTATCACTAAATGATGGAGAACCAAATATATATCTATATTATATATATATATATATATATATATGCTATGTACTACTACTGTATTTCTAAAAGTTAAACTCTAGTGTCTTTTACTGTGATGTATTTCTAAACTTTAAGCAATAATTTGAAAAGCAATGCAATTTAAAATGCATATGTAATGTACGTAAAAGCAACTGTAATTCTTTCTTGATTTGTGTATTTTGAAGTTTACTCTAATAACTCAACTTCTAATTGTTCAACAATGAATTGAAAATCTGCAAAATTTCTATTTTAATTTAATTACAGTATTTTAAATGAATGTGATATAAAAATTAATAAAAATAAAACATTTATTTATTTACTTTTTCATAAGCACAACAAATAAAAACAATTCATACAATAATATAACTCTTTAAATAATTCTTTTTCAGTGTATAGTGCAGAAATAGATGTATAAATTAAAAAATTATAAATACATTCTTTACCAATTTTGTAAATTTTAAACTAATAACTTTCGAGTTATACTCTAATTAATGGAGTACTGTTATTGAATTTCTGAAATTAAGGGACAACAAATCTATCAAAACTTGTCCAAAATTGTCAATGTTGCTCTTAATCTTATTCTTAAAAATCAAAAAAATTTTAAGAATAGCCCACATAGGTAATAAACAACAATCTGCCAAATTATGTATCAGGTCATCAAGAATGAAATTCGCAGAAAAAAAGGCAAGTTGGTTAATAACTTACAAATATAAGGAATTATTTTATTCATCAAAGTATGCACTCATATTGTCTATACACTTTTGCCATTTAAGCGGCAGACCGGTGGTATAAAACCCTGGCGGACAAGAGTCAATGAATTCCTGGAAGGCCAATTTTACAGCATTGTCAGAATTAAATTGTTTTCCTATTAAAAAGTTGTCCAAATTGCAGAAGAAGTGGTAGTCAGTAGGGCTAGGTCTGGTGAGTATGGAGGATGATGAAGTTCCGACTCCAATTCCTGTAGTGTATAGTGCAGTATATATATTGTATCCTGTAGTATATATTGCCACAGTCATTTGTGCAATGTGCAGTCTAGCGTTATCATGCAATAAGATAGGAGTTGATCTATTGACCAATTTAGGCTGTTTTTCTTTAAGTTTTTGCATCATTTTACTGTACTATTATAAAATGGCAAAAAAGCTTACTTTGAGGGTAAAGGCGAGTTTTATTTTATTTTTTAAAATTTTGAACGCTAATAGAGAGGTTGAGGCGCACGTTTTAAACGTGTAAACGTGTACGTGTGACGTTCGCCGCTGCTTTCCCATAAGCCTAAAAGTTTGACAATGGAGTTTGGATAGTCGGTGGAATCACGCTCGACATTCCAAACACCATCGTCAAACTTTTAGGCTTACAGGAAAGCGGCGCCAGACATCACACGTACACGTTTACACATTTAAAACGTGCGCCTCAACCTCTCTAATAACGAGTAAAATATTCATTAAGAGATATGACACATGACCCCTTTTATGCCTTCACCCTGTTGACCTTTAATTAAGAACCAAAATTTAATAGTATTAATGCCCCTTTATACGCGAGCTACAGTGCCACATTTCATTTCTTAAACTTTACCTATTCTGAGATATTGTTTAATATCTCAGAACAGAAAATAAAAAAATTAAACAAATTAAATGCCAACACACACACACGCACAAATTTTTCCCCTTTATTGACTTTTTTGAGGGGTTTGGGAGGTCTCCAAACATGTAGATTTGCAAAAAAAATCTTGGAGGGTCAAATTTGACATGATTCCAATATTTTTCCGTTTTATATACATAACAAGTTGGTAAGTAAAAAGGAGTCAGAGTCAGCAGATTTTTTAACGACTTCGACTCTGGCTAAAACACCTAAACTCCACGACTCTGACTCCGACTCCACAGCCCTGGTTATATCAAACGTGACAGTAATTGAGAAGGAAGTTACACATTAAATAATCATATTATTTATTATTTTTATTAGTAATAGTAAAAAATATGTATCAGTTAATAAGTTTGCTAAATTAGAAGTTTTACCGAAAATATAACAGAAATTTAATTTTTGGCACTTTCTTGATTACCACAATTTATATATATATTAATATTTACATATTCTTCAGTTTCTCTATATTATATTTAATTAATTAATTGTATAATTCTCTTTATTTTACCAAAAAATATCAATTATCAAATAAAAAATAGTATACAGGTATACATTGCTTAACAATGGGGATACATTTCAAGAAATAGGTTGCTAAACAAATATCATAATGTACAGTACTTAGACAAACCTTATGGCCAAGCATTTAGGGTGGCAACCTACTGCTCTGAGGACCTGGGATCGAATCTGGACGAGTTGATTAAACTCCAGGAATTTTCCAAGAAGTGGCCCGTCCCTCACCACCCAGCCATTCACTGTGGACCTGACCAAACCCATAATGGGCTTGCCAAAAAAGGCCCTCTTAGTGCCCACAGGATGGAAAGAAAAAAAAAAAAAAAAAAAAAACCTTATTATGGCATATTCAACTACTCATATAGACTACAGTTTCTCAAATGTAATCATCATTAACCCAATTGATTAAACTCCAGGAATTTTCCAAGAAGTGGCCCGTCCCTCACCACCCAGCCATTCACTGTGGACCTGACCAAACCCATAATGGGCTTGCCAAAAAAGGCCCTCTTAGTGCCCACAGGATGGAAAGAAAAAAAAAAAAAAAAAAGCAAACCTTATATGGCATAGTCTACTACTCATATAGACTACAGTAGAGCGTCGATTATCCGAATCAATTGGGAACTGGAGTTGTTCGGATAACTGATATTTCGGATAACCGATTATTTTAACCTATCCGATGTTAAAATTTTTCATTGTTGCGTGTCGCTTCGCGTTGAATTTTCGTCGACGTTAAGCCTAACAAAGACTATTGTATCGTTAAAAATAATTTTTTTATTTTGTACGAACAAAATAAATATATTGAAAAATATAAAAACAATAAAAAATTATACTTCAGATGTTAATTTAATATCAAAAACGTAAAATATTTGAGTAGCCCAAGACATAGCCAAATATTGAAGCGCCACAGCACTAGCGAAAATTTAAATTTGCCGACTGGAATTCTTTCGGATAATTGACGTTTCGGATGATTGACTTTCGGATAACTGATGCTCTACTGAATATATAACACAACTGTAATACAATGATAAGTATTTATGTATCTAAACTTATCTAAACATAGAAGAGATACAGACATCTATAAATTTTTCAGCTCCATTATAATATTATGGTAACTCCATTGTTAAGCAACACATACTTGTATTATTATATTTATCTCAGTTTTTACACTTGACCTCCATTACTTTAATTATAAACTTGAATTAGCTGTTACAAGTTATAGTGTATAATTTAAATTTTTTCACATTGCATAAATGGATTTCAACTTATGGTAGAGTTAAAACATAATTTATCTATTAGAATATCAATAATGTTTCCTTTACTTAATAATTTTAATTAACAATTTTGTACTTCGGGCTCCTCTATTGAGTCTTGTTTGTAATGTTACTGTATACATTAATGATATTTGATTGAGTCATATGAAAAAACAAACACTGTTTGAAAATAATTACTTCACAAATTTTGTTGAATGCTTACATATAGCATTAATATATAATGATGATGATGATCATAATATTTATCTTAAATTTATCTTTATCTCATCTTTAAATATTAATTAAATATTACAATTATATTTTAACTTTGTTCCAATATGCCTATTCTGTCTGTATACAAACTTTTAGCAGTGTTTTAGAGAAACAATTGAAAATAATTATATTATTTCTCATTTTGTATCGCTTATCATCATCTAATTCTTAGCTAAAAAAATTCAATATCTGAATGATAAAACAATGTTTATTTTATTTATATAACCATAAGTTATTGATAACTTTATATATAAACAGGTACTTAAGACAGCATTTGTTTTGGTTGACAAAACTTTTAGCACATAGAAAGACACGACATTATAATACTACGACTCTTCCAGGATCAAAAACCCACCAATCCGTATTGGCAGTTTTTGATTATTTTCTCGGGAATGATTATTTTTAATTCAGATTAACATTTGGCACATGATAACAAGGAAGAGATCAATACTTTCAGTTCAATAAATATCACAACAAATATGAAAAATATTAAGTAACAATAATAATAGATTATAACTTTATAATGACTATTAAAATATTCTATCTGATTTGACTTATGAGCCAACTCAAGTTTCTTTAAATGATAAAATGATATCTTGGGTCATTTCATCATTTAAACATCAGTTAACATTACATTTTACACAATGTATTAATATTATACAGGGTGTTCCCCTTGAATGTCCCTAGTTTTGTGGATTAATTTTGGAAAAAGAAGTGCGAGTATAATACCATAGACAATGGTAATAAAAACATTAAATCGCATTACTACATTAAACAGTACATTTCCACACATGCTCTTGACATATATCCAATCGGCACTTAATTTTTGCCCGCATCTGAGGTAGTATGTCAGGAGTCATGCCATTACAGGCATTTGTAATCTTTGTATGTGGTGCTCTCATGTCTAGCACTTTTGTAGCATACACAAGATCCTTGACATGCCCATAAAGAAAAAACTTCAAAGATGATGTCATGTGATCGGGTGGACCAAGAAATAAGGCCCCATAATCTAGACTAAGCAGCAGCAACCCATTCAAGTATATGCATGTGAAATTTGGAGTATTGACCCATTCTCTAACACATTTTATTCACATATATGAACAAATGGATTTTACAAAACAGTTTAAACTAGGGAAATTGAGGGAGACACACTGTATATATAACATATACTGTATATAACTATAGGGAATCAGACTGATGCATTATTATATTTATCCTTAGAAGTAATGTCTGAAATATTTCAGAAATACTGATAATCAGTCACTTCAATTAGTAAGCTATACAAACTTAAATTATGTAAGGATATTCATTGGAGATGCATCATTTTTTACCTTAGTTTCCATTAAAAATTATAATTGTTGTATGTTATAATTAAGTTAGATGGTTTTTAAAATATCTGATTAGTACAACTTTGAGATAAAAATACTTCAATATATTAAAATATCAATTTACACGCATGTACAGTTATTAAGTAAAAATATATTACAAATAGAATTTGTACTGTTTGTAAAGATAAACATCTTTTGCTTTTTTTTAGAGTAAATATTTAATAAAAACTAAATATACTTATTAAAATTTTTGTCCGAAAGGCTAAAACTAATTTTTATAAAAATTATTATTATTTTTTTTTTTCAATTATTTATTTACCTTTAAGGTTATTAGTTACAACTGGCCTAATTTTTTCAAGCTTAATATTAGAAATATTCTGAGGTCTATTCCTGACAGTGTCGCGTGTTGATTTCACCTCACCTTCATTTTTGGTTTGTAATCTGTTTAGTAAATTTCTTCCCGGCGCTTTTGCCAGTTGAAGACGCAAGCTCTTTATTTCTTGGCTAAAAAAAAAAATCAAATTACTGTTTTAAAAATTCATTATTGCTTGAAGTCAATTAAATTTTACAATAATTGTATTTGAAAACATTTGAATATTGCATTGATATAATTCAATTTACAACAGAAAACAAAAGATTTTGGATTAAAGGTGAGCATATATATAATTAATTTCTGGATTCTACCAAATGTAGACAAATGCATAAAACTGAACCAATGAAAAAAAAAGCAATCCATGAGAGAGAGAAGTTAAACAGCAGTTAAAATTTTAAATAATAAGAAAATGCTACTCAGACAATAAGAAAATACAACTTCAAATTTCTAATATTGTTAGTTTTTTTCTGTAAACAATTTCATAAAGTTCTTTAATTTTTCTAAAATTTACAGGTTATTTCATTTGATCTGTTAATGGAATCAGAATCCAATTTATTAGTGAAATTCTATTTGATGGTCTGAATAGTTATAGCTAACAAAATACACTTACTTCTAATGGAAAATCTAAAGCAGCGATTCCCAAAGTGGGCACTACGGCTCCCTCGAGAGCAGTAGAAGACCCAAGGAGGTGCTAAAGGTTAAGAAGCAGTTGGTGGTGTTGGAAGAGAAGGGGAACAAAAATTCATTTAAAACAAAGAAAAGTAACAATATATTAGAAATGTATGCACCAAATGGGGCAAGAGTTTGAGAAGTTTGAGAAACACAGATCTAAAGAATAACAAGTTCAAACAGCATCCAACAGTTTTAAACATTTAAACTATGTTGGTGTTGATTTAAGTGCACATTCTTGCTTAAAAATATTATTTTTAACCTATTTAATAAACGTTTTGATTTAATATAATAAAACATTTTATTAAAATCAACTTATACCATATGTTTATATTAACTGCAATTTGTATCAGCAAAACAGTTCTTGATCATACAGTTAAATAGAATCAATCTATTAATTAAGAATCTCTGTACGTCATGCAATCATTGCCATAACAAGACTAGGGCAAATGGGACATTAATCTGGATGTAGCAATTCTAAAGGCACAGAATGTTTGAGAATGAAAATTGATTTCATATTCTAAACTTTATATATTTAAGGTCATTAAAATAGTGTTTATTATTGGGTACATTCCATTATGCATCAAACAGCATATCTGTGAACTGCAACATATTAAAATGCATTCAGATATTCATCAATGCAGAAACCAATGCACATGATACTTATCAGGATGTGGATACAGCAAGCTTTGATGAAACAATATGACTGTTTTCACAATTATATTAACACCATTCTTACTACTCGTCTGTAGTAATCTAAAGTTTTTTGACAAAATAAGTCTGCAAGTGCCAATATAGTGCCATTTACTTCTGCCATTTTACTAGGTTGCTAGATGTTCTGGTAAAAGCTTATTAAACCATTCTGGTGCATCAGTTGTGGCTGAAACTGATGCATATTGGAATGTACCCGTTGTTTTGGAGATACGCAATACTAGTTTGTCCCAAGTGCATAAAACCTTAGTTATGGAGTTTTGCAAAAAATTTAAATTTATAAGAAAATTCTTACTCTTTTTCTTTCAGTTGATTCATAAGTTTTTTATTTCCTTCTTGTAATTTGTTTATTATATCTTTCAATCTCAAAATTTCTGAATTTAAAGTTTTCTCTTTCCAATTTGTTTTCCCTGATAAAAAAGTTAAACTTTTAACTTTTAAAAATTCTTATGATAATAAATAATAGTTTATTACTTACCATTAATTTGAGATGGTTTAACTTCATTTTCATTCTGTTTATTTTTCAGAGAGAATCTAAAATTTGTAGAAATTTTCTGAAACAATTTATATATACAATTAACCGATAATATTGTTTGGTAAATTAACCTGGCAGTGATCATATACAAATAATAATAACTAATCATTTGGGTCATATTGCTTTAAGAAATTACTGTTTGTTCTTTTTAATTTCCAATCAAATATTTTTAATTTGTTTAACAGGCCAGAAATCTTCTATCCTTAATTCCTAAATATCCTTTCCATGATATTTTTCATGTAAGAAGAAAAATAATTAATTATACCAATAAAATCACTGCATCACATCACTTATTTTTCAAATTGTTTCTATAATAATAGATGCACTAATATGGACTAATACAGGATGTCTGAACAGTTACTGTGCAGTGAGAAATTTGTAGAGACATTGTGTGACAGCATTGCATGTGAGAACTTTAACTCATACATTCCGCATTTCCACTCATACTTTGCAGTAGATGGCATAACTGCTCATTCATGGACATTCTGCTTTTTGGACTACAGTTTTTGTGGAAGACTGCTTTGCAGATTACATAATCTGCCACAGAATCCAGACCACTAGTTCTCCATACATCGCTCCCCAGATTTTGGCAAGTGAGATCCAAGTTTATAGCAATTGCCATACGAGAAACTGCAATATCATAAGTAAAACTTCATTTTTATTAAAACATTGCTGAAATTTTTCTGCAATATTTTAATAAATGTGTTTAACTGCACGGTAACTTTTTGGACATCCCATATTAATTATTTATTGTAAAACAATTTGAAAAAATCATTTAAAATTAATAAATAGCAAACTGCTTTTTTTCAGATTGCAAGAAAAACATTTTAAATTTAAAACATTTCAAGCAATAAAAATAATTTATTTGGATTCAATTAACGAGAGTGATCACTGCTGGGTTAACTAGCATGTAATCTGTTATTATGTAAAAAAATATTTAATAATTTTTAAATAAAGTTCTCAAAGCTATTATGATGCTTTTCTGTCTCAAAATTCTTTGAAAGTGTTTCAGAATATGATGCATATTTAAATTAAAAAAGGAAACACTGTTATATATACAGTAAAACTCCAGTTATCTGAATTAATTGGGACTTTGGTCATTCAGATATACAGTATATCTGGATAATTGAATTTTTGCTTAAAATAGTCACTTTTTGTATCAAAACACTCCATTATGTGCAGTACAGTTTTCGAAATTGAAAATAAATAATTTAATGATAAGTGAAATCAATGGAAAATAACAAATAATCAAGATAAGAAGTAGCAAATGATTTAATTATTAAAAAATACATAAACTTAATCAAATATAAACATCCAAACATGATAGTTATATAGTAAAACAATTGTTAAGGTGCGATCTCTTGCTAAATTTAATATAATTAAATTAATATGTGAGGATCCGAATTCGGACTTTTCGTGTGTTTATATCATTTCACATTGTAGCTATACTTTCATTCAATAACTGTCAACTTTTACACCTGGGAGCTAAACATCTGCTAAGTTCTCAGGCTTAATAACGACGCTTTCTCAGCACCTTTCGACCTAATATCTCCGTTTCAATAATCCAACATGAAAAACAGACAACAAAGTGGGGGAGTTGTCACCAGTTTTTCTATCGGACCACTCGAGTTTTCCCTGTGCCTCGCGTTTGGATATTTCCTCGCCTGTGGATATTTCTTCGCCTAATAACTGTGGAAATAAGAACTGTCTTCTGTCTTCTGAGTCCAGAACTGTCTTCTTTTGGGATTTCATACAAGGTAATTATCGACACGCGAACTTCTGTAAACTCTCTCTCTCAAATCGGGTCATATCTTAATATCTAATACTTATCAAATCAAGAAATGTATCTAACAGCAGCCCTAATGTATAGCCTATCGTTAACCATTAAACAGTTGTTACGTTAAAGCGTCTATGAGTAGGTCACTTCCAGTGCGCTGTCTCTCCTTCTATCTCGACTCTGATCGCTCACACACGCAACCGCTCGCATGAGAACACAACGGTTTCTGTGTCTAGCCGTGAAAACACAGTGGTGTCAGTCCTGACGAAACTTGTCATTGCGATATTCACTGATGCGATGTCGACCCTTCGATCACGTGGTGCCAAAGAATAGGGAGGCCCTTCGACATTGTCACAAATATTTTAATAATTAATTTAGAAGGTTCTGGAAGAAAAGAATCAGCTTGAAGCAGGTCTCAAACCCACAACTCCTGCAAACTGTGCAGTCACATTGCCAGTTACTATAGCAGGACCTTTGTCAATCCTCGCTTCCTGAACTTATTATCAATAATTTAGATATAACCATACTTAATTATATCAAAGTTCAGGTCCTGCTTTAGGCCAATTCTTTTTCAGAACCTTCTAAATTGATTATTAAAATATTAATTTGATTATAATTATTAAATTTAAAAAGAGATGGCACCTAATGCCTGCCTCTAGTGCCAAATTACATAGCATTTAATAAATAATAGTAGTAGTAATATAGTCCGATATAATTCGGTAATCATTTGGTTTTAACATAAATTTAATCTGTAAAATTTAAAATTTATTAATTTAAAACTCACATTTAGAGATTCTTTTTTCTTTTCCATCATATTCTACGAAAGAGTAAAAATTAGAATTATATAATTCCTTATTTTTTTTAGCGTAAATATTAATTATGTTAAATATTAACGATAGATAAATATTAAATTGTAATTACTTTTATTTCTGCATGTAACTTTTCTATCTCTCTCGTTTTCCTTCCATTTTCATCATCAACTTTGCGTAACCTACACCTTAATATATTGTTTTCTTCTTTTACCTTAGAAAGTTCCTAAAAATGTTCATATTAATTATAAAATTATTCATTTATTTTATGAATTATTATTATTAAAAAACTAAAAATTTTAATTATTTTTAAAAAATAATTTACCTTCTTAATGTTATTCAATTCAACATTTTCCGTTTTCATTCGAACAGTTCTCAATGGAAATGAAGTATGATCTATTATATAAATCAAAATTCTCTTTAAAATATAATCTAACAGTTAAGTAATTATAAGTAAAGCACATTTAATCAATTATAGACTAAATATAACAATATAAATTTATATAAATGTAAAATATCCATAGCTTGACGGATGAAGTGATGATCGTGACATTCTGGGGACCCAGATTCAATTTCAAGTCAAAACTTTTCATAAACAGATCGTTAGTAATTTCACTCACTGCCATGGGAAAAGTGTAGCATTACACAACTAAGGGGTATCAACTATCAACAATTATCTATTAAAAATCCACAAATGAAATATATTCCCATATGAAGACTGATTATTTATTATCCAAATATCATAAATCATCCAGGATTGGGTGGAAATGGACTGATAATCTAGAGTCATTGGATGCACCAACAAAAAAACAAATGGACCAAAGTTCACACAGTTCAATACGAACAAGTGTCTGTTATGAGTGCCTAGAGACAAGCAAAGGTGGACTATCCAATGGTATCGAGACGAACACATCAAACTGCCACCAAACATGAATGACTATCAAACACCCTAGAACATTTGATAATTATAAGATACTTAATATATGACTGTATTCTCTCTCTCTCTCTCTCTACAAGACAGTAACACAGCGACTAGTGTATACATAGGATTTACAATAAATAAACTTTCAGCAATGAATGAGTATAGTCTCACTCTGCCTGGATCCATGTGATGTGACACCTTTTACCAAGATGCATTGGAAAATAGTGAGGTCATGAACTGGCCACCATTTAAGCTGAAAGGTCACTTGACATCATCAAATGACAAATAAAATGTGGAAACCTCACAATGGAGATCCAAAAGGTCTCTCTTAGTGGCTCCACAGGATGGAAGGATTTAAAAAAAAAAGGTCAATGTAGAATATTGGTATTTTGACTGAAACTGTTATTAACATCAGAAACTTCATTTTTGCACATTTTCAACTGCATTTTTTCACTATAATTTTTTTTTTATAAAACTTTGAAATTATAATAAATTAACTATCAAGAAATGATTCCAAGTAAAAATTAATTCCAGATATACTAATTTACATTATTTCATTAATAAAAATTAGGCTAATTGCTAATTTTTATTACAACTAGAAGTATCATTACTCATTACGTTAAACTAGAGAAGTAACTGAGAATAAAGTTTGACTCAAAATGTGTGTAAATTAATCATGTTATCAATTATGCATTTAAACTTATATGAGTTTCAAGATGTTAAAACTTTTAAAGTCTATCTGAGAACAATAAACAGTGTGTCCAAAAAGTTATCATGCAATAAGAAATATGTAATGACATTAAACTTATTCATTTGGTATTGCACAAGAGATCCTTAAGTCATATGTCCCACATTTCTATTTTGAAGTAGTGGGGTTATCACCTGCTCACAGACATTCTGGACTAGTTTTTGGAAGACTTCTTTGACAACCACATAATCTCCTGTGAAATCCATCACACTTGGTCTCCAGATCTCATTCCTACGGATTTTGGGGGTCTCCGGAAGAGTTTCTGGCAATATTGTATACAAAACTTCAATATTCAGTTCAGTAAAGTTAAGAAATTCTCAATTAAACCAAAAATCAGCATTCCAATAATGTTAACGACTCTTTCCACTCTGTGGGTATTATGAAGGCCTTTTTTCCCCGATGCCCATTGTGGGTTAGGCCAGGCCCACAATGGAATGGCCAGATGGTGAGGAATGAGCCAAATATATTCAGGACCAATCACCCCAAAAAATTCCTGGGTAGCTGCTCAACTAGATTCAATCCCAGGTCCTCAGAATGGTAGACTGATATCTTAATGTCTTCAGTCATCCAGCTAAAAAACAATCATCATATAAAACACTATCTGAAAAAGATATTTATAACTAGACAACTTATTATTATTATTATTATTATTATTAAAAAACTAAAAATTTTAATTATTTTTAAAAAATAATTTACCTTCTTAATGTTATTCAATTCAACATTTTCCGTTTTCATTCGAACAGTTCTCAATGGAAATGAAGTATGATCTATTATATAAATCAAAATTCTCTTTAAAATATAATCTAACAGTTAAGTAATTATAAGTAAAGCACATTTAATCAATTATAGACTAAATATAACAATATAAATTTATATAAATGTAAAATATCCATAGCTTGACGGATGAAGTGATGATCGTGACATTCTGGGGACCCAGATTCAATTTCAAGTCAAAACTTTTCATAAACAGATCGTTAGTAATTTCACTCACTGCCATGGGAAAAGTGTAGCATTACACAACTAAGGGGTATCAACTATCAACAATTATCTATTAAAAATCCACAAATGAAATATATTCCCATATGAAGACTGATTATTTATTATCCAAATATCATAAATCATCCAGGATTGGGTGGAAATGGACTGATAATCTAGAGTCATTGGATGCACCAACAAAAAAACAAATGGACCAAAGTTCACACAGTTCAATACGAACAAGTGTCTGTTATGAGTGCCTAGAGACAAGCAAAGGTGGACTATCCAATGGTATCGAGACGAACACATCAAACTGCCACCAAACATGAATGACTATCAAACACCCTAGAACATTTGATAATTATAAGATACTTAATATATGACTGTATTCTCTCTCTCTCTCTCTCTACAAGACAGTAACACAGCGACTAGTGTATACATAGGATTTACAATAAATAAACTTTCAGCAATGAATGAGTATAGTCTCACTCTGCCTGGATCCATGTGATGTGACACCTTTTACCAAGATGCATTGGAAAATAGTGAGGTCATGAACTGGCCACCATTTAAGCTGAAAGGTCACTTGACATCATCAAATGACAAATAAAATGTGGAAACCTCACAATGGAGATCCAAAAGGTCTCTCTTAGTGGCTCCACAGGATGGAAGGATTTAAAAAAAAAAGGTCAATGTAGAATATTGGTATTTTGACTGAAACTGTTATTAACATCAGAAATTTCATTTTTGCACATTTTCAACTGCATTTTTTCACTATAATTTTTTTTTTATAAAACTTTGAAATTATAATAAATTAACTATCAAGAAATGATTCCAAGTAAAAATTAATTCCAGATATACTAATTTACATTATTTCATTAATAAAAATTAGGCTAATTGCTAATTTTTATTACAACTAGAAGTATCATTACTCATTACGTTAAACTAGAGAAGTAACTGAGAATAAAGTTTGACTCAAAATGTGTGTAAATTAATCATGTTATCAATTATGCATTTAAACTTATATGAGTTTCAAGATGTTAAAACTTTTAAAGTCTATCTGAGAACAATAAACAGTGTGTCCAAAAAGTTATCATGCAATAAGAAATATGTAATGACATTAAACTTATTCATTTGGTATTGCACAAGAGATCCTTAAGTCATATGTCCCACATTTCTATTTTGAAGTAGTGGGGTTATCACCTGCTCACAGACATTCTGGACTAGTTTTTGGAAGACTTCTTTGACAACCACATAATCTCCTGTGAAATCCATCACACTTGGTCTCCAGATCTCATTCCTACGGATTTTGGGGGTCTCCGGAAGAGTTTCTGGCAATATTGTATACAAAACTTCAATATTCAGTTCAGTAAAGTTAAGAAATTCTCAATTAAACCAAAAATCAGCATTCCAATAATGTTAACGACTCTTTCCACTCTGTGGGTATTATGAAGGCCTTTTTTCCCCGATGCCCATTGTGGGTTAGGCCAGGCCCACAATGGAATGGCCAGATGGTGAGGAATGAGCCAAATATATTCAGGACCAATCACCCCAAAAAATTCCTGGGTAGCTGCTCAACTAGATTCAATCCCAGGTCCTCAGAATGGTAGACTGATATCTTAATGTCTTCAGTCATCCAGCTAAAAAACAATCATCATATAAAACACTATCTGAAAAAGATATTTATAACTAGACAACTTATTATTATTATTATTATTATTATTAAAAGATATAATACATTGTTTGAATAATGACATAATTATTATTATTTTTTTATTTTTATAGTTTTCAATTAATAAAGTAACAAAATGAGTTCAACAGTGTTTCAATTGTATTCAATTATTATTGATTATAACATATTACTGATGCAACTTATGCATTGTTTCCAGCATTGACTAAAGATTTGTGTTCAGCATAAGTTGACTTTTACAGAGGAAAATTTTATGAAAATAATGAATGGAATAAGGCACAATAAAATCATCTTATGTTTATCTCTCAACCAGCTCTTAGATAGTATCTTCTCCTTGAACTTCTCCCTTTTCTATGCTTAAATCTTCCCCTTTCGTTTCTTTGAATCAATCTATCATCCTGCTTCCTCTGGATTTCCTCCTTTTTGATCTCTGTCTCCTACAAATTTCCTGCACTTCCTCAATGCTAGATATCTTTCATTTTTTTTTAAAATTCAATTCTTTCTATTGCTCAATGTTTAAACATTCTTCAACTCCATTCTTTACGGAAGCAAGAGAATATCTTGTAGAAGAGAGATCCTTGCTTCTTTGAGGCAAAACTAAAGTAAGGCATGGATAAAATCAGTATAATTATCATCTTGAATTTCATACAATTTAAATTCTCATTCATTAGAATTGGAGCTGTTGAGAGGAGAGATTTTTTTCCAGGCCCAGAGAAAACTTAAAAAGACAAAAGGATCCACTTTATCCTCATATTTCATACAAGCTCTCGATGGCTGTAATTGAAAGAAAGTGATTCAAAAAATAAAATTTACTTGAAGCCATCTCAAGATTTAATCTTTCAAACATTAGTAAATAATTTTTACAAAACATAAATAATAATAAGAATAGTAATATAAAACAAACTTATAAAAAAATCAGATGATTTTCTTTGTGAAGATTTATACATAAAGATACAAAATTGGATGAGTTTTCTATAATCACACACACAATAATACCTGTAATCCATTTATAAGAAACCAATTTATTACAAGAACAAACATTTTCAACTGCCTTTAACAGCCATCATCAGGTTATAGATACCTTTATACTTACTTGGCAGTGAATGAGTCACATTACTTCGATGATCTATTTTCATTGTTCCGTTTAAAATTACAGAAGGTGATTTAATATTTGAAACATAATTCTTTTTATTTGGCAGAGTTTTGATTGCTGGTAATGTTTGATAAGTCATATGAGAAATTTTTGGTGCTTGGACATGATCTGATTTCTTTGGCACATTTAACATTCCATGCCAACCTTGAGGTAATGATGCCACTGAAATATAAAAGAATATTCTTATTATTTAATATTCAACAAGAATATAATTTCGTGTAATGTTTTATTGAAGTTCATTAACGACAAATTATATTATCCTCTTTGAAACAATCCAGCTTCATCAAATAATAAATTGAAGTTACTCCTATAGAATGTACCGTACATGAGGACATATGAATTTACTCTCAATTCAAAATAACTAGCTAAATTTAAAATGGAAAATTTAATTTATAAGTAATCATAATTGCTTTAATGAAATACCTGGCATCTCTTGACTTTAAAAAAAACATTGTATTATGAGATCTGTTGAAAATCTATAATGGCTCAGAAAAAAATACTATTCAATTGAATACAGTATAACCTTACTAAACTGACAAGCTTGGGACCAAAAGATTATTGGATTACTAAAAAATCTGAATTGCCAAGATTCAGTATGGGAAATTACTTAGTCTACTTTTATTTTCTTCTCCATTAAGAACATAACTCATAAACATGGAAGGTGCCTCTCAGGAGAACTTTGTACAAGAAACTGGACTCTATTTAGGTGTTAGACATGTGAAGGAAATCTGGAAAACTCCATACAGCTAGCCCATTGGTTGGGCACAAATTTGTGACCAATAACTATCAGGTTGTAACATACATTTTGTCCAAAACAATTGACAATTTTATTGAATTTTTTTTTACAAAAAGTTTATTTTTCAATCATAAATGTACTGTCCCTTATTAGATATAACTTCATGCCATCTTTCTGGCAACTTTTTGACAGCATTGGAAAAATTCTCTTGGTTTAGAATCTTCCCAAGAATTGAAGTTCTTTCCATTAAGATAATTTTGTAAGTACTGAAATAAGTGTTAATCTGAAGTAACAAGACCCAGACAATATGGTGATATATCAATTTTTCCCAGACAACTTCCTCCAATTTTTTAGAGGTTATAAGAGCTGTGTCTGGATAAGCATTATCTTGATGGAATCAAACACATCATCTATTGACTATTGCTAGGCATTTTTCTCACACCACTTTCATCAAACAGTCCATTTACTGACAGTAAACTTCAGCTGTGATGGTTTCATTCCTTACCATCAGCTCAAAATGTATCACACAGAGATCCCACCAAACACCAAGCAACAACTTCATTGATGAAAAATAACTTTCAGCTGAGGTACTGATTTATCTCCATGACTGAGCCACTGATGATGATGTTTAATATATTGTATCCATTTTTCATCTCCAGTAATGATTTCATCTAAACAAAAAGGCCTTGGAGTTAATGAGAATACAATGAAATGCACACATTGACACAATGTTGAAGTTGTGCTGGTGAAAGATCAAGCAGCACCCATTTTCCCAACTTCAACACTTTTCCTGCTATTTCAAATGCTATTGAACTGTCATATTACTTATGTCCAGTTCTCATACTATTGTGAAGGGTTTATTTTCAGCGTTTTCAGCACATCAGACAGAATTTACGTTACAACCCGATATTATCATTTAGTGATTTTTTTCAACTTAGTCATTGATAGGCAACATGGATATCCATTCAAAAATGTAAAAAAGATTATATTTGTAAATCTAATCTATCAAGTAATTAGATTTCATATTGTTATATATCTATTATTATAAATTTGTGGTTTAACATAACTTGCATAATCCAAATAGTTTTTTGGATTTCTCAAAATTCTCAATAAAATAATGATAAAATCACTAGTATACTTGTTAAAGAAAATTCTCAGGCAAATTTAATTTCATACTTGTGCATTTTTTACTGGTACTTTTACTTGTACTTTTTTACATTTTTTACTTGTGCATTTTTTACTCACAATGATAACCTGTATGGTTATCATTGTGAGTCAATAAGAGAAATAAAGATTGGGAGAAAATATACCAGTCAATAGTGACATCTCTTAATACTTATTTCTCTTATTGCCTTCTGATGATTGCCCTTTTAAGATATATATAGGGTAGATTTAAGGGGGTGGGCAAGGTGCAGTTATGCTCCCTTCTGAGGGATTTTCTCGAGCAAAGCCTGCTACCTCAAATACTAAAAATTTTGTACGGCATACTGTTTCCTTCCTATACCTCCTCTAAAGATTTCTGGATCCACTATTGGTAATAGGCCAGAATTTTCTAAGTTTTTACTCTAAGAAAACTTAAAAATTAGCAATTTTAAATTTAAATAATTAGCACTGAATTAGCACATCAATTTCCATCCTATAATGTCCAAGTAATAAAACGTCCTTTCAAGTTCATGTGTCAGGTGCTACATTGTAAATCCATATAAACTGAAATTATGGTATAAAATTTTAAAAAATTCTATGAAATTCCATTTATTATTCATTAAAGAACTATGAATGAATTTACTATGATACAAAAATACAATTTTAAATTCCATTTATGAGAAAAATAGGTATATTTACTATATTATTTTTTCAATTGGAAATTGTACGCATTCATTCATGAGTTACCAGCACACGTTGGTTAATGTTTTGAAAATTTCTTGCCCCCTGGCGTTGGAAAATCAATTAAAAAACAAATTATAATAAATAAATCTTATTTTTTATTTTTTATAAATTAATGTTATAACTACACTTTTAATAAAAGTTTGTAAATTATAAAGAATAACTTAAATACGTTGCCTAATAAATTCGATTTAGAAAATCTTGACAAGCCAGCCAATGACATAACACAAGGTCTAAAACCTTGGACATAACCCGTTTCAAAATAACTTTAACGCAGCTAAATCAGATTTGCCTTGCACCGGATGGCCGAGCGGTCAAGGTGGCAGCCTACCGCTCTGGGGACCCGGGCTCGAATCCGAACGGATCAAAAATCCCCATATATTTTTCGGGGGGTAGTCCGTTCCGATATGTCGGCCCCCGTCTCTCACCATCCGGCAGCCCCATTGTGGGCCTAGCCTAAACCAAAATGGGTTTCAACAAAAACAAACCCAAAAACAAACCCTCTAAGTGCCCATTGTGGGCACTTAGAGGGTTTGTTTTTGGAACGCGTAGACATGGCGAAAAAAGTTGAAAACAAACATCAAATCAAAGTCGCCAAGTTNCTAAAACCTTGGACATAACCCGTTTCAAAATAACTTTAACGCAGCTAAATCAGATTTGCCTTGCACCGGATGGCCGAGCGGTCAAGGTGGCAGCCTACCGCTCTGGGGACCCGGGCTCGAATCCGAACGGATCAAAAATCCCCATGTATTTTTCGGGGGGGTAGTCCGTTCCGATATGTCGGCCCCCGTTTCTCACCACCCGGCAGCCCCATTGTGGGCCTAACCTAAACCAAAATGGGTTTCCAAAAACAAACCCTCTAAGTGCCCACAATGGGCACTTAGAGGGTTTGTTTTTGGAACGCGTAGACATGGCGAAAAAAGTTGAAAACAAACATCAAATCAAAGTCGCCAAGTTAGAATTTTTTACCATAGATTTATAAATTACTTCCGAGTCTAAGGAGAAATTTGGTAAATAAATTTTTTTTAAAAAAAATTTAGGATGATTATTTTTTCTATAAAAAATTTAGGATGATTATTTTTTCTATAGACAAATTTTTAAAATTACATTTAAAACTTAAAAATTGGCATTTCAGAATTTCTTAATTTTATCACTGCTGGCGTTGTCTTCACTTAAAATGCGGTAAACCAGCACTATAGACTAATTCAAGTGTTCGCTAGGTAATAAGTCTATAGTGCTAGGTGCTGGAATTAGTTTTGTTACATATGTTTTGCGATATGTTTATTAGTCAAAGATGAAGCGAAATTAGGTATTTTCAAAAATCTAATGGATATAAGAAAAGGTATAATCATTTCTGTCCAGTTTATATTTATTCTTCAAATATTGTCAATTGAAGACTCAGTTTTAAATATTACTAGAAATTTGAAATCTAAGACGATTTATGGAAGAAACGATACACTTTTAAGAAATTCGTAGGAGGAAAACGTTGCAGACAGACCTGAAATAAATGTTTCAAAATTCGACAAGCCGATTTCTAAATATACAGTTCAGATTTGTAAAACACCCCAGCAATAAACGCGCAGAATTATTAATAAAAGCCGAAGATCAACAATGGAAAAGTTTATGATTGTTGCCGACAATCTATAATGCAACAAAACTTCCGAGCGCTCGGCGGGAAGGGAATTTCACGGGACAACTGCCTGCTCGTTGGGCGGATCCGGCGCCCTGCGCTGAACCCGCAGTTGGTCGATTACATCCGGATTTAAGATACGGATTCCGGTTCCGCCCTGCAGGCCCCTTTGGTAGCAGGGTCGCTCTCCGGGTCATATCCCGTTCTTGAGCCGCCCTACGGGCCCCCTTTGGGTTTTTCGCTTTATCGGCGACCCTGGGGCCCACTGTCCCGTTGGAAGAACCCCTTCGACCACAAATAAACCAAAAATAGATATAAACACACAAACGATGCACCGGACTGTGTTCTAGTCCGACGGTCAAATTTTTTTTTTTTTTTACACATACACACGCTTCTCGCAATTGTCAACCAGTTTATTTGGTCGACAACGACGTAACCCCTTTCCAACCCCCTAAAATCCCCATTTTTATTGTAAAAATCGTCATTTAACCTTCAACAATGCAAACGACAATGTACATCGTAACAATGATAACAATTGCTTAAAAAATAGTGGCGAGATTTCGAAAGGTAAAACTGGGTATGAATTTTCAGTTACCGTTTTTTTTTTGAATTGACTTAACAAGTATGGTCAAATTCGAGGAACACTTGACTTGCGTTTGGAAAATACGTACCCAGTGTCGTCGATGTTCGAAATTTGACTCGATGGAAGTTAAATAAATGACAACAGGCAAGTTATTCTTCAGCTTTTATTTTAGGGTTCGCGACACATATACAGAACCACACAGCTGGAATTTTTGAGGGACTCCACAAGGAAAAATAATTAAAATATTACAAAAAATTTAGATGTTCACGGAACTTTTAATTATCTTGTGAAAAAAAAAACAAATGCTGGTTCAAAAACTATGTTTTTGGAATAATGATTATTGCAATTTAACACAAGAGATTTTTTTTTTTTGCATCTGAAAAAGTTATTAGGTTAGTGATTGTTAAACCGAGGCAAAATTAAAAAGTAGTAAGATCTTAAATTTGATACTGGCACACTTAAATGTATGATCGGGTATTTATAAAAAAAAAAAAAAAAAAATTCAGCAACGAGTTAACTAACTTTCCAGGCAAAAAGTTAAAATTGTGTTTGGCGTCAGCCGTTATAAAAAGTTTTTAAAATAAAATCCTATATTATTAATTAATTAAGCTTTTCTTCTGATTTTATAATAATTTCCGGGGTAGAGACGAGTTTCATAAAAGATTACAAGTCCTAATATAACCACAAATTTAATAGTATCAATGCCCCTAATATACAAAATTTCAGAAATTTTCGACAAAGGGCGCATGGGTTATTAAGCTTCAAAGAGGGTGAACAAACTTATATCTCCCACATACGTGGTACACACACACACACATTAACATACATACACAGAAAAACCCTCAAATGGTTTAAATTTCTGAACTTTCAAAGCCTCCAGAATTAAAAAAAAATGTAAAAATCTTGGGAAGTCATTTTTCGACCGATGGTCATTCTTTCTGTTATAAACAATAACCTAGAATGTAAAATACGTTATATAAACGTAAAATGTTCAGATAAGATACAGGTGAAAACACGGGGCCATCCTGTCTCCTTTTAAGTTTTTCATAGGGATGCAAGAATTCATTTTAAAGCCGACACCCCTTAGGAACCTCAACTTTAGATAACTCATTTTCTGTAAATTGCTAGCTTTCGAAATGGATACGTTGTATTAAGAAGTAGCAGACCTCGCCACTCGTTGTTGTGGCTCAAAATGTATCTATTATAAATGTGTAACACTTCCCCGTGAGGAGGGGGAATTTTTCGAAAAATCCCTTTTTAGTGTACATTCTCTTGACGTGCCCTATTAAAACTCAATCAAAAACGCAAAAAACCGCATTTAAAATACTATAATAGAAGCCAAGTTCTTCACGGTAAGCCGTGAAGAAATCTGTCCTGTCCATCTCCCCCCAGTGGGAGTATTTCGATATGTATATTATATAAAAACACGTGCGTATTCGAATGCAACGTTGTGTCAAAATTTCAAAGAAATGCGTAGGAACAAACGAACATTACATTTTTATTTATATAGATAGATAGATAGATGATATGCTTTAGTTCATCCTCACAGAAACTTAAACACAAAAGCAAACTTAGGTGGTCGTATTCTCGGAGTTAGCGCTATCTGTTGGACATAAAAAACCTAATCCTAGATGATATCTTTTAATTTATATGAATGTTTAACGGAATAATGTACAGCCTATGTCCATCCTGAAGTTCCATTCTAAATATTGGTGAAAAAATTTTTGAAATCGGATGAGTAGTTTCGGAGATTACCCCTACATCCAAGCTTACAAACTTTACCTCTTTATAATATTAGTACAGAAAATGTTAACGGTAGTGTAACATGCACGGGTGAGTCAACTGCCAGATAGAAATTTTGGCTGGTAAAGTTGTCGGCAGATGGCACCACAAAACTGTAGGTCTATGGGAAGTTTAATCAATCATCATCATACAGTACTGTATTATTATTCGGCTGCAGTTTTCAAATTGCAGACCCATACTGCCATCTGTTTGTTCTTTGTTAATCTGGAGAACGGAGTTAGATAGATGAAAATCGAGACCGGACATGGAAAGGAGCCTCAAGTGCACACAGAACTTCCGGTCCGGACCGGAAGTCATATGACTTCAAATTTTCTGGAAAACGAATATGATCGCATGATTCTATTATTTTCAGAAGTATGATGTATACGAGCGCGAAACCCTTAAAATCTAGATTAGATATGGAAAGTTTAGGGATCTCCGACCCCTAAGATTTCCATTACGTGACTTCCAAATCCGGCCGGAAGTCACGTAATATCTTAGGGTTAAATTTGAATAGTAGTCGACAGTGGCATATTATAAGTCGATAAAATTACACCGTGTATTGTTTATATATTGTCATTAGTTTTATTCTTAAGCGTTTGCAAACAAATGAACATTTGCTGGGCTACATAGGCCTACACACCCATTTTATTTCCCGTTCGGGCTGCCTTAGAGATGTAACAAGAGTGAAGTAACAATAGCATTCTGTTAATTCCTTTGAGGATGGATGGGGAATAGTGGGAACATTTGAGAATAATGAGGAATGCTGTCAAAAAGGAACGTAAAACGTGAAAAATTTGTATTGTTGTTCTATAATTTTAAAACACTATAGTCTTTACGTAGTAGTTAATGGAAAGACATTCCAACTTTCAAATTTTGCTTATAAGTTTTTATTTAAAAAATTTTTATGAACACTCTTTAAGTAACAAGTTTAACTTTGAATATATTTAAAAATTTGTTTTTTCCTGTGTGTTACATTTATGTTCTTGTCTATGAATCATATTTATTTTAATGCTAAAGAAGACAGTTTGAAAAAGTTATATACTGTCCAAATAATGGTAATATGTGAAAAGTTGTCGATCGCTTGATAGAAAAAGTTTAGGACTTGCAATAATAAATACATACGGGGGGAGGCCCGGAATACGTACAGTACAAAGGGAGGAAATAGTTTTCGTTCAGTGATTTAGTAGAAATAGAACACCAACGTAAAAATATAAATAGTAAAAATCATCACGTTACTTATTAATTGAACAAATTATAAAATTCTCGCATAAATAACTAATTAGTATCCTCGATTCAACTGTAACGACGTTATTCTAGAATATGAAATTAGTTTAATTGTATCTCGACAGATGGCGATAATGTCGGTTTACAGAGGATTCTAGAATTCCGTATCAACTGTAAAGACTTAATTGTAGTGGGATATTATAATTACTGTTAAGAGTTAATTCGTTTAGTATCGGGTTACTCGACAAATATGATTTAATTATATCTTTATGCAGGATTGTAACAATTTCGTGATTTATGACGTTTACAAATTTATTGTGTCTTGGACAGATTTTTTTAATGATAAAATATGTTTATTTTTGTTTTAAATAATCGCTTGACATTCGGATTAAACTCTATAGGATATTCGTAGATTTTTATGAAATTCTAGAATCTATGGCTCGATATTAAGATAAAAATTATGCGTAAAAAATAAAAATACGTGTAATAGATTCTCGATTTAATTTACTATTCGCTTTCCGACAGAACTAAGAGGAAAAAAAAACGAGAAGAAGCTTTTTATTATACGGGAAGAATAAAACAGTTTTTTTATTTGGTGGTCGTGTTATTACATCAAATATTAATATTAAATATAAAAATTTGCATTAAAAAACGTATCGATCAAAAAAACCTGGGAATTTCTCTCTTTAGGAAGGACTAGAAAGTAGACTCGACTATCTTCGTCCGAATACTTTACATTCCTAACACGATGCATTTTGTTGTTTGCTTTTAGGTACTATATATCATTCCACGTTTCGCCTAACGGTTCGATCCTCGATGATCATTCATGGATTGATGATGGATGAGTCCGTTTTTGAGCAAACATATAATTTTTCAATGAAATATCTTACAAGGATTCGACCCGTAAGCAAACCAACAAAGTACTTTTTATGTAACTTTCCACGAATAGAAAATGGCAAGTCTCCAGGATCGGTTAACGGTCGAACATACATACGGACATTATTATTATTATTTTTAATTTCTTCGTGTTAATATTGAAAAAAAATGCCACGAAATTAAATAAATAGACAAATTTCGGGACAGATATTTTATTTTACACACTAAATAGTCCTACTTACTATTCGTTAGGAATCGTAATCGATCTGAAAATAGACAAATCGGTAAAGATTTACTTTACAAATCTTGTATATATATAAGCGTGGTGATTGAGAAATTGTGAGGGTGGATATATTTTGGAATAAGTTAAGTTAATTTATTGTAATTTTGCGTGTTATTTATTCCTGTTTGTAGTAATGGGATAGTATAATTTACCTGGATTCTTCTTCCGATCCTTCTGACAGAGGATTTCCGTGTCCACTATCGTTACAGAAACCACTATCGCTGCTACTATGTAGACTGGTGGATAAAGGACAACGAAAGGAAGGCAGAAAACCGACAGCGGGAGAGGTAGCTGATCTCCTGGGAACTCGCAGAATAGTAGGCAACTTGATAGGATCTTCTTTTCCAATATATTTGTTACATCTAGGACCACTCGTTCTGGGACTTGTATCGGTCTTCGGGCTAGAATCCTGCTGTATTAAGAGAAATTTTATTCTTCTCACTAAATTACTAATTCGAATTGAAGCAAAAACTAGAAGGGAATTTACAATTTTGTAATAAAAATATTACTTTTCCCCCCTCGCCAATACTTACTTTAGAATTATCTCCGACCTTCGTTAACAGTATATCGGCAAATGTCGAAAGCGGACGATTTTGTTTAGGGACTGTCAATCCCGAAGCGATGTCTACTAAGCGAGAATCAAAACTAAAACTGACGGGACGTTGTGAAAATGGTCGATTGTGTGTAGAAGGGGAGTAGGAGGATGTATCCTTATTATCTCGTCTTTCTATAATTGGTGTCCTTTAACAAGAATAAATCTTGCATGGTTAAGTTAATGTAAACTTTGTCAATTTTCTATACTATTTAATGGATTTACCTGTTTTCGTTTTTATCCGTTTTATCATTTTCTTCGTGTTCTGTATAAGCGATAGGAAACCAACCGAACCTATTAAATTTAGAGTACTAAACTGTAATTTTCCGTAAATGAACACGAGAAACAAACGTAACGAACACGCGAACAGTAAATTTATTATTAAATTACCTGTGATTTCTTAAATTTTCTCCGTACTGCCAACCCTTATTTCTTTCTCCAATCAGACTAATAATATCTCCTTCGTGAAAACTCAATTGATTTTCACCGCTCGATAGATAAGAGTAAACAGCTCTAACTCTTTGTTTTCTCTCGTTATCAGTCCCCACGATACTTTTTGGTCTTACGGGAGTGCCTAAAATTGATAAAATTTATTATGTTTTTATTAATTTATGTAACTCCATTTCCCCCTCCATCTTCACTTACCATAATCGCTAGAAACGAGACTAGCGCTGGAAGAGGGTAGATTAAAATCGGATTTTGCTCTAGAAAGTGGTCTTGCGTACGAAGTTTCCTGCAATTCTTGCAGATTGAGATAACTTGCATCGATACTTCTTGTTTTTCTTACTCCGTATGTAACGTCGTCTTCGGGATCGGATGTAACTTGTAAGTTACACAATGGATAGTTTTGTTCTATCTGTAAGATGATAAGCAACGGCTAAAGAACTTATTATAATTAATTAATTTAATTCATTAACAATAATAATAATTCAGGTATTTTAATAATGCGAATAGGAAAAGTACAGAAAGTTATCCAATATTTATGTTTAATAAAATACAGCAACGAGTTGTGTAACTTTCCCGGCAATAAACTTCAGTGTGTGGTGCCATCTGTTACGAGATGTTATTTTTTTTAATTATCATTAATTATTACAAAATATCAAAAAACTTAATTTTGAGGGTAGAGAGAAAAGNTTATATTTATTCTTCAAATATTGTCAATTGAAGACTCAGTTTTAAATATTACTAGAAATTTGAAATCTAAGACGATTTATGGAAGAAACGATACACTTTTAAGAAATTCGTAGGAGGAAAACGTTGCAGACAGACCTGAAATAAATGTTTCAAAATTCGACAAGCCGATTTCTAAATATACAGTTCAGAGTTGTAAAACACCAGCAATAAACGCGCAGAATTATTAATAAAAGCCGAAGATCAACAATTGAAAAGTTTATGCTTGTTGCCGACAATCTATAATGCAACACGGAACGTCCGAGCCACTTTGCTCGGCGGGGGGGTTTCACGGGACAACTGCCTGCTCGTAGGGTGGATCCGGCGCCCTGCGCTGAACCCGCAGTTGGTCGATTACATCCGGATTTAAGATACGGATTCCGGTTCCGCCCTGCAGGCCCCTTTGGTAGCAGGGCCGCTCTCCGGGCTATATCCCGTTCTTGAGCCGCCCTACGGGCCCCCTTTGGGATTTTCGCTTTATCGGCGACCCTGGGGCCCACTGTCCCGTTGGGTGTTGCTTACAATCTATAGATTCTATAATGCAACAGGGCATCCGAGCCACTTTGCTCGGGGGGGGGGTTTCCCGGGACAACTGCCTGCTCGTTGGGCGGATCCGGCGCCCTGCGCTGAACCCGCAGTTGGTCGATTACATCCGGATTTAAGATACGGATTCCGGTTCCGCCCTGCAGGCCCCTTTGGTAGCAGGGCCGCTCTCCGGGTCATATCCCGTTCTTGAGCCGCCCTACGGGCCCCCTTTGGGTTTTTCGCTTTATCGGCGACCCTGGGGCCCACTGTCCCGTTGGAAGAACCCCTTCGACCACAAATAAACCAAAAATAGATATAAACACACAAACGATGCACCGGACTGTGCCCCAGTCCGACGGTCAATTTTTTTTTTTTTTTTACACATACACACGCTTCTCGCAATTGTCAACCAGTTTATTTGGTCGACAACGACGTAACCCCTTTCCAACCCCCTAAAATCCCCATTTTTATTGTAAAAATCGTCATTTAACCTTCAACAATGCAAACGACAATGTACATCGTAACAATGATAACAATTGCTTAAAAAATAGTGGCGAGATTTCGAAAGGTAAAACTGGGTATGAATTTTCAGTTACCGTTTTTTTTTTGAATTGACTTAACAAGTATGGTCAAATTCGAGGAACACTTGACTTGCGTTTGGAAAATACGTACCCAGTGTCGTCGATGTTCGAAATTTGACTCGATGGAAGTTAAATAAATGACAACAGGCAAGTTATTCTTCAGCTTTTATTTTAGGGTTCGCGACACATATACAGAACCACACAGCTGGAATTTTTGAGGGACTCCACAAGGAAAAATAATTAAAATATTACAAAAAATTTAGATGTTCACGGAACTTTTAATTATCTTGTGAAAAAAAGAAACAAATGCTGGTTCAAAAACTATGTTTTTGGAATAATGATTATTGCAATTTAACACAAGAGATTTTTTTTTTGCATCTGAAAAAGTTATTAGGTTAGTGATTGTTAAACCGAGGCAAAATTAAAAAGTAGTAAGATCTTAAATTTGATACTGGCACACTTAAATGTATGATCGGGTATTTATAAAAAAAAAAAAAAATTCAGCAACGAGTTAACTAACTTTCCAGGCAAAAAGTTAAAATTGTGTTTGGCGTCAGCCGTTATAAAAAGTTTTTAAAATAAAATCCTATATTATTAATTAATTAAGCTTTTCTTCTGATTTTATAATAATTTCCGGGGTAGAGACGAGTTTCATAAAAGATTACAAGTCCTAATATAACCACAAATTTAATAGTATCAATGCCCCTAATATACAAAATTTCAGAAATTTTCGACAAAGGGCGCATGGGTTATTAAGCTTCAAAGAGGGTGAACAAACTTATATCTCCCACATACGTGGTACACACACACACACATTAACATACATACACAGAAAAACCCTCAAATGGTTTAAATTTCTGAACTTTCAAAGCCTCCAGAATTAAAAAAAAATGTAAAAATCTTGGGAAGTCATTTTTCGACCGATGGTCATTCTTTCTGTTATAAACAATAACCTAGAATGTAAAATACGTTATATAAACGTAAAATGTTCAGATAAGATACAGGTGAAAACACGGGGCCATCCTGTCTCCTTTTAAGTTTTTCATAGGGATGCAAGAATTCATTTTAAAGCCGACACCCCTTAGGAACCTCAACTTTAGATAACTCATTTTCTGTAAATTGCTAGCTTTCGAAATTGATACGTTGTATTAAGAAGTAGCAGACCTCGCCACGCGTTGTTGTGGCTCAAAATGTATCTATTATAAATGTGTAACACTTCCCCGTGAGGAGGGGGAATTTTTCGAAAAATCCCTTTTTAGTGTACATTCTCTTGACGTGCCCTATTAAAACTCAATCAAAAACGCAAAAAACCGCATTTAAAATACTATAATAGAAGCCAAGTTCTTCACGGTAAGCCGTGAAGAAATCTGTCCTGTCCATCTCCCCCCAGTGGGAGTATTTCGATATGTATATTATATAAAAACACGTGCGTATTCGAATGCAACGTTGTGTCAAAATTTCAAAGAAATGCGTAGGAACAAACGAACATTACATTTTTATTTATATAGATAGATAGATAGATGATATGCTTTAGTTCATCCTCACAGAAACTTAAACACAAAAGCAAACTTAGGTGGTCGTATTCTCGGAGTTAGCGCTATCTGTTGGACATAAAAAACCTAATCCTAGATGATATCTTTTAATTTATATGAATGTTTAACGGAATAATGTACAGCCTATGTCCATCCTGAAGTTCCATTCTAAATATTGGTGAAAAAATTTTTGAAATCGGATGAGTAGTTTCGGAGATTACCCCTACATCCAAGCTTACAAACTTTACCTCTTTATAATATTAGTACAGAAAATGTTAACGGTAGTGTAACATGCACGGGTGAGTCAACTGCCAGATAGAAATTTTGGCTGGTAAAGTTGTCGGCAGATGGCACCACAAAACTGTAGGTCTATGGGAAGTTTAATCAATCATCATCATACAGTACTGTATTATTATTCGGCTGCAGTTTTCAAATTGCAGACCCATACTGCCATCTGTTTGTTCTTTGTTAATCTGGAGAACGGAGTTAGATAGATGAAAATCGAGACCGGACATGGAAAGGAGCCTCAAGTGCACACAGAACTTCCGGTCCGGACCGGAAGTCATATGACTTCAAATTTTCTGGAAAACGAATATGATCGCATGATTCTATTATTTTCAGAAGTATGATGTATACGAGCGCGAAACCCTTAAAATCTAGATTAGATATGGAAAGTTTAGGGATCTCCGACCCCTAAGATTTCCATTACGTGACTTCCAAATCCGGCCGGAAGTCACGTAATATCTTAGGGTTAAATTTGAATAGTAGTCGACAGTGGCATATTATAAGTCGATAAAATTACACCGTGTATTGTTTATATATTGTCATTAGTTTTATTCTTAAGCGTTTGCAAACAAATGAACATTTGCTGGGCTACATAGGCCTACACACCCATTTTATTTCCCGTTCGGGCTGCCTTAGAGATGTAACAAGAGTGAAGTAACAATAGCATTCTGTTAATTCCTTTGAGGATGGATGGGGAATAGTGGGAACATTTGAGAATAATGAGGAATGCTGTCAAAAAGGAACGTAAAACGTGAAAAATTTGTATTGTTGTTCTATAATTTTAAAACACTATAGTCTTTACGTAGTAGTTAATGGAAAGACATTCCAACTTTCAAATTTTGCTTATAAGTTTTTATTTAAAAAATTTTTATGAACACTCTTTAAGTAACAAGTTTAACTTTGAATATATTTAAAAATTTGTTTTTTCCTGTGTGTTACATTTATGTTCTTGTCTATGAATCATATTTATTTTAATGCTAAAGAAGACAGTTTGAAAAAGTTATATACTGTCCAAATAATGGTAATATGTGAAAAGTTGTCGATCGCTTGATAGAAAAAGTTTAGGACTTGCAATAATAAATACATACGGGGGGAGGCCCGGAATACGTACAGTACAAAGGGAGGAAATAGTTTTCGTTCAGTGATTTAGTAGAAATAGAACACCAACGTAAAAATATAAATAGTAAAAATCATCACGTTACTTATTAATTGAACAAATTATAAAATTCTCGCATAAATAACTAATTAGTATCCTCGATTCAACTGTAACGACGTTATTCTAGAATATGAAATTAGTTTAATTGTATCTCGACAGATGGCGATAATGTCGGTTTACAGAGGATTCTAGAATTCCGTATCAACTGTAAAGACTTAATTGTAGTGGGATATTATAATTACTGTTAAGAGTTAATTCGTTTAGTATCGGGTTACTCGACAAATATGATTTAATTATATCTTTATGCAGGATTGTAACAATTTCGTGATTTATGACGTTTACAAATTTATTGTGTCTTGGACAGATTTTTTTAATGATAAAATATGTTTATTTTTGTTTTAAATAATCGCTTGACATTCGGATTAAACTCTATAGGATATTCGTAGATTTTTATGAAATTCTAGAATCTATGGCTCGATATTAAGATAAAAATTATGCGTAAAAAATAAAAATACGTGTAATAGATTCTCGATTTAATTTACTATTCGCTTTCCGACAGAACTAAGAGGAAAAAAAAACGAGAAGAAGCTTTTTATTATACGGGAAGAATAAAACAGTTTTTTTATTTGGTGGTCGTGTTATTACATCAAATATTAATATTAAATATAAAAATTTGCATTAAAAAACGTATCGATCAAAAAAACCTGGGAATTTCTCTCTTTAGGAAGGACTAGAAAGTAGACTCGACTATCTTCGTCCGAATACTTTACATTCCTAACACGATGCATTTTGTTGTTTGCTTTTAGGTACTATATATCATTCCACGTTTCGCCTAACGGTTCGATCCTCGATGATCATTCATGGATTGATGATGGATGAGTCCGTTTTTGAGCAAACATATAATTTTTCAATGAAATATCTTACAAGGATTCGACCCGTAAGCAAACCAACAAAGTACTTTTTATGTAACTTTCCACGAATAGAAAATGGCAAGTCTCCAGGATCGGTTAACGGTCGAACATACATACGGACATTATTATTATTATTTTTAATTTCTTCGTGTTAATATTGAAAAAAAATGCCACGAAATTAAATAAATAGACAAATTTCGGAACAGATATTTTATTTTACACACTAAATAGTCCTACTTACTATTCGTTAGGAATCGTAATCGATCTGAAAATAGACAAATCGGTAAAGATTTACTTTACAAATCTTGTATATATATAAGCGTGGTGATTGAGAAATTGTGAGGGTGGATATATTTTGGAATAAGTTAAGTTAATTTATTGTAATTTTGCGTGTTATTTATTCCTGTTTGTAGTAATGGGATAGTATAATTTACCTGGATTCTTCTTCCGATCCTTCTGACAGAGGATTTCCGTGTCCACTATCGTTACAGAAACCACTATCGCTGCTACTATGTAGACTGGTGGATAAAGGACAACGAAAGGAAGGCAGAAAACCGACAGCGGGAGAGGTAGCTGATCTCCTGGGAACTCGCAGAATAGTAGGCAACTTGATAGGATCTTCTTTTCCAATATATTTGTTACATCTAGGACCACTCGTTCTGGGACTTGTATCGGTCTTCGGGCTAGAATCCTGCTGTATTAAGAGAAATTTTATTCTTCTCACTAAATTACTAATTCGAATTGAAGCAAAAACTAGAAGGGAATTTACAATTTTGTAATAAAAATATTACTTTTCCCCCCTCGCCAATACTTACTTTAGAATTATCTCCGACCTTCGTTAACAGTATATCGGCAAATGTCGAAAGCGGACGATTTTGTTTAGGGACTGTCAATCCCGAAGCGATGTCTACTAAGCGAGAATCAAAACTAAAACTGACGGGACGTTGTGAAAATGGTCGATTGTGTGTAGAAGGGGAGTAGGAGGATGTATCCTTATTATCTCGTCTTTCTATAAGTGTCCTTTAACAAGAATAAATCTTGCATGGTTAAGTTAATGTAAACTTTGTCAATTTTCTATACTATTTAATGGATTTACCTGTTTTCGTTTTTATCCGTTTTATCATTTTCTTCGTGTTCTGTATAAGCGATAGGAAACCAACCGAACCTATTAAATTTAGAGTACTAAACTGTAATTTTCCGTAAATGAACACGAGAAACAAACGTAATGAACACGCGAACAGTAAATTTATTATTAAATTACCTGTGATTTCTTAAATTTTCTCCGTACTGCCAACCCTTATTTCTTTCTCCAATCAGACTAATAATATCTCCTTCGTGAAAACTCAATTGATTTTCACCGCTCGATAGATAAGAGTAAACAGCTCTAACTCTTTGTTTTCTCTCGTTATCAGTCCCCACGATGCTTTTTGGTCTTACGGGAGTGCCTAAAATTGATAAAATTTATTATGTTTTTATTAATTTATGTAACTCCATTTCCCCCTCCATCTTCACTTACCATAATCGCTAGAAACGAGACTAGCGCTGGAAGAGGGTAGATTAAAATCGGATTTTGCTCTAGAAAGTGGTCTTGCGTACGAAGTTTCCTGCAATTCTTGCAGATTGAGATAACTTGCATCGATACTTCTTGTTTTTCTTACTCCGTATGTAACGTCGTCTTCGGGATCGGATGTAACTTGTAAGTTACACAATGGATAGTTTTGTTCTATCTGTAAGATGATAAGCAACGGCTAAAGAACTTATTATAATTAATTAATTTAATTCATTAACAATAATAATAATTCAGGTATTTTAATAATGCGAATAGGAAAAGTACAGAAAGTTATCCAATATTTATGTTTAATAAAATACAGCAACGAGTTGTGTAACTTTCCCGGCAATAAACTTCAGTGTGTGGTGCCATCTGTTACGAGATGTTATTTTTTTTAATTATCATTAATTATTACAAAATATCAAAAAACTTAATTTTGAGGGTAGAGAGAAAAGTTTGATAAGATTTTATTCTTTATTAGAATTTACAATTTTTTAAGTCCGTCTCCACTCGAGATATGACAAACGACCTCCCCACTCCCTCGATCTTTAACCACCAAAATTTAATAGCATCAATACACCTAATACACAAACCTCTCCGCAAAATTTTAGAAAATCAAAGCGAATGAACAAAATCGTAACTATACTACAAGCTAGAGGTGACAGCTGGGCGTAATAAGGCGTTACATGGACAGTTACTGGACAAAATTGAAGGAAAAGTGGATAAAGAAAGGACCTGGTTAAGGCTTACTAATGGAGTATACCCCACAAACAAACATCCATACAGGGGGAACTCAATTTTGGGGGACATTCCTAGACATTAAGGTCCAGCGAATCCAAAAATGTAAAACGTTTGAAGGGTCATTTTTTTGACCGGTGGCCATATTTAGTAAGTAAAATAGGGGGAAAAGTTTTTAAATTATTCCACACTTTACAAAAGATAATAAAATAAATTTAAACATAATTTAATGTAAAGATTACTTTGGCATCGAGAGCAAGAACCGGAAATAATTTATTCATGGTATCGGGCAAAATTTCTCTTGTCTTTACAACTTCTTGCCATTGATGTAATTGGTGTGTCAACAGTGCTTCGCCCTGAAATAAAAATAAAAAGTCAATTTCCGTAATTGTAATTAATGGCGATAATATTGAAAACGTTGGCCGTTACTCACCTTAGTATGATAAGCTAAGTAATGTTTGGCTAGTGAACATTGCCTCTCTAAAATAAAGCCATAACGTCGTCTCTCTTGTGTGATTGCCTTCAAAATAAAAACTTGCTAATTAGAAAGTAGAGGACATTCGAATTACTTTTCTTCACCGTTCTTAATTTTTAAAATAAACTCGTTTGAAGATAAATATATTTGCCTTTAAATTTATGTAATTTAAATAAACATTTTTAGAAGCTAAATAAGGAAAAAACAACATTTTATATAGGGTTGAATTTAAATACAAACGCTACGTTCTCTCTATAATAACGTAAAATAATTTATATTATATTTTAAAAACTATAAATTTAAGTAAAATAGATGACTACTGTTTATAAAATTTAATCAGAAAAACAGAAGTGTTTTCTAGTGGTAGATAGATATAAATTTGATTTTAAGTTTCTATCTAATTAAAGCGATAAAAATGTTTAGTTTATGTAACAGATTTCATCAATAGATAAACATTATTTATAGCAGTATAAGAACAAGAACCAATGTAATTCATTCATTTCTAACTTTCACCTTTAACTCTAGAACGTGCCCTTTCATTCATTCTCTATCCTCGAGAGGAATTAATCAACACCAACTTAGTTTCTGGCCTTAATTACGCCAAGACAAATTACCTGTCAGGGTCTACGTACTCTTATCAAGTCATTGATGATTAGGATGCTCACCTGTTTAAGACTTTGTGCACAGAAGCAGTCTAGTTTGGCTCTCTCTTCTTCCACTGTTTGAAGTTGCTAGTATAAAAAAAATAAAAGAGGGGGAGAGAATGAGAGAGAAGTTATTGCCTTTCTTTAAAATGAAAAATGTAATTTTATTAAAGAAAATGTTTCATTACATACTTTTGTTTCTTTATCGACGACACCATCTTTCGATGTTCGACTTTTCTTTTTATGTTTTTTAAAAAGAGTAAGAGCTTTCAAATAAGCTTCCTGCTGCAGTTTGTGTTGTTGCACGAACTTTTTCTGTTCGCTCTGAACGGGAAAGAAAGAAGAAGAAACAAAAGAAATCAAACTTCTGTTTTAATTTCTTAATATAATTCTTCTCTTCTCCAATCTCGTTTGAGATAAATTTTAAATTAATATTATTAAAACAGAAGCTACTTCAAGTAAACTTTTCTAATTTTATTATTTAATTTTAACTTGGCATTTTTTTTTTTTTTTTTGTAAGAAAAGCAAAAGGATACTTACGGCGACAATTTTTACGTCCTTTTCTAAATTTATTTCTAAAGGAACCAACAAATCCACATAAAAAGCTTTCAGCTGAAAAAAAAGTAAAGGAAACTTCAATAACAATTTATAACTAAATGTGAAATTTCTTAAGATCAATGCTTTCTTTCAAAAAAAATCTTTATCTTTATGTTTATATATTATTAAATTTTGCTTTTAGATGAATCAGCATTATCTAAATTTAAGAAAAACCTACTCAATCACAAATATGTCGAAGTAAGAAACATGATTTACGATGTCAACATAGGTAAATATCAAATTTGGGCTGCAATTTTTAATCATTTTAATTTAAAATAACCTTTTCATAACTGGTCTCGATTTTCTTCTAACTTCGTTCTTGAACGGACGGACAGACAAACGATAATGGGAATTTACAGGTTAGCAATTTGAAAATTGAAGCCCAATTGAGATTTAATGCATTTTTTAAACTTAACTCAGACAAATGTTTTCTTTTGGCATTAAATTTACTGAAAATTGTAGAATTTGGCAGTGAATATGATGAGTTGGAGGAAAAATAACAAAATGATAAATGAAGTGCGCTAAAAGGCCTTTTTTGAAATTAATTTAATAGTTCGTGACATGTTTCTAATTACAAAAGTGTGATGAATTTTTAACTAAATGTTTTCGTCAAAAAGTAATTCATTAAAATAAAAAGCGAGCATAATCATAATGAATAAATCCGTATAAATTATAAAAAGAAAACGTTGTAATGCATCTACGAATGAATTTTCACGAAATATTTAATAATCTCAATAATTTTTTAAATCTTTATTATTAACTTTATAATTTATTAGTCCTATCTACTTGTTTGAATTTTAAACATTTCTAATAATTTTATCTGCAATAAAAGTTTAAATATTAATTTAATAATCATTTAGTCATAATTATAGAATATTGATTATACATTTAGGAGTTTTTCGTTTTAAGATGATTTGAAAACGTTCCCATTAAACGGAGGAGAAACGAGTCTTTTTGTCTCGAGAATGAAGTTAGATAGATGAAAATCGAGCCAATAAATTTTAAAATATTTATCTTCTATATCCAGATAATGCATTTTGATTTAATTGCCGTCTGTTTACTTACATAATAAAACGATTTACATATAATTTCTGATGAGAAATACTGATGTTAACTTCTATTCGAGCCTATTATAGACTAGAATGGAAGATGTATTAATTACAAAGAGCACAACGTTAAAAACTCTTAAGATATAACCATTAAAGTTCATTTAGAAAACTATTTTTGATGAGCTGTAGAGATTAATTACGCATTAAAAATGTAATTAATATCAACATACGATATTTAATTAGTTTTACTCATTAGTATTCAGTACGTTAGAAAACAAATACATTGTTTTCGTAAGTCGAAATTCTGCAAGTTATCTTAAAATCATCATCTATAATTCATCTATCAAAATTAAAATAAAAAAAAGAAATAACGAACATTTATTTATTGTGACACAGTCACAATGCCAGACTGCAATTTTTAATCATACTTTTAATTTATTTCATTTAAAATATATGCTCTCCATCTCAAATTAGTGTCGGCTTGCTTCTGTACATCACACATTTCCTTTAAGAATAGAGTCGTGTCGGTCTAACACCTTTCGGAGGAAAATATTTCAGTTGACATAACGTGATTTCCAGTTTGTATATGATTAATCCGGGTTTCCTCCCCTAAGGTTTCTATATCTGGTCTCGAGTTTTATCTAACTAACTCCGTTCTCGAGATTAAGGAAAGACAGACAGACAGCCGACAGTAGGAATTTATAAGTCTAAATTTTTTCAAATTGCAGCCCAATAATTTATCAAATGATAATGACTTTGCCATAAAAATTCTTCAGATTCCTGCCACGAGACTTATTGATTTCGAAAACGATATAATTCCGAAAACGGAAATTATCTTTGTTTTTTTTTTTTTTTTTGTTTCTCGCGCGAATTATTTCCCACCCCGTGAATAATTTTAAATTTTCTCAATTTTTTTAAAACATTTTCGATGTATGAAATTATTCGAAATAAATTTCATCCACTCTCCGAGATACTTATTATTGTGTCGAGCGCATTGCATCAATGTCACACACCTCGTCCGAAGAGAGATGAAATACTGTATAAATTCGGCCCAACTGAATTCGTCTTTCGATCCTCTCCAGACTCATTATGGAGAAAATCGTAAGAAACAATGTGCGTCTATTAAACTACTTATTTTTATGATTGATATAAAATAGATTTGTAATAATTCATTCGATTATACCGGTTTACTTTATTTAAATTTTAAAAAATTAAACAGTAAATAATGAAGTATGCAAACGTGGACTTTGGCAGAAAATTTTAGAGGACCAAAGTTTGAGGACAATTACATCATTAAATTTTTTATTTACTTAATTTTTGGGGTTTTTTTTACGACAGACAAAGCGAGGTCGAGGGTTTAAGGTTACATATCTCAATCACTGTTACGATTATAATTTGTAGAATTTTTTACTCGATCCCAGGGAGAGGACGTGCCCCGTTCGTCCCCTTTCTGAAAACGTCCATGCTTGCAGTATAAATAAAATTATATTTTCGTTCCAGGAAATCAGTAAGTGATGATAATTTCACTTCACTTCCGATATATTAAATGTTTATTTTATAAAAATTCGAATGAATCATTATTAGATAATATGGAGTCTTTCTTTTATCAAGATATACTACTACTTTTTTTCCAAATTTAGTGAGTTCGTCTTAGACAGTTCTTGAAATCTACAATTATTGATTGATTTAAACCAAAATTAATAAAAGTATACATTTCTATAACATTGGTGCTTAAAGTTCATTATTTCATTTACACGACAATAAGGGATTCTTATTTTATATTGAATAATAATTGATATTAAAGGATTCATCTTAAGTCTTATATAATATATATAACTTACAATTGAAGTTATATCTAATATAATGATCGTTACCCTTTAAATCATTAAGCCTCTACGCCTTATCCCTTATTTGATTTCCTTTATGAATTAAGGACTATATATTAATTAATACTTTGATTTCGCTCCTTAGAGACAAACAAAACTCCCTAATGTATAACTTAGTCTTTTTTTTTTTCTTAAAAAGATCCAAAAATTACATGTTTCCAATACAGTATATCGTTGTTACATATATTAACGTAGGCCTAGTTGTATTATTAGGCACATTTTTCTAAGCATCATTTTTCAACCAGAAATTGAGAATTTCATTTGAGAGAGAGAGAGAGAGTTGTCTGAAAGTCGAGCATTTTTCCTCAAGAAAAATCAGATAATTTATTAAAGAATAAATTCCAATAAAATCTGTCTTTAATTTCGAGAATTTTATTGACAAAGTATTCTGCCAATTTATTTTTCTGTCAAAATATTTCCCTTTATTTCACTTGCTTTGTATCACGCATCAAATCTTGCATCTCAAATTTCGCCTACTTCTAATTAAGATAGAAGGGCGAAACTTTGGGGACATACCCAAGTCGCATGACAGTGCATTTTAATGACGTTTTAGGGGGATAGCTCACCCCACCGTCCTACCCATTCAGAAATCCGATAAACATAACCATATGTACAAGAATTTAATCGTGACGCGTGTGTCAATGCACTGTAGTCATGTTTATGATGGGGTTGTCCTCATCTCCATCCCCCACCACAATCTTGAAAAACATGACCAATAAAAGACTTTTCTTTTAAATATTAGGTTAATTAAGGTAATAAATTTAATGTATTCTGTTTTAAAAACAGGTTTTTCATATAGAAATTGGTTAAAATATGTAAATGAGTTTAAGCAAGTGGCAGTAACTGTTCAGAAGAAATGCCAATTAAATACTATTGTAGTTTTATTAATTAAAACTTAAAACAGTTTAAAACTATCTTAAAACATATTTAATCGTAATTGGAATTAATAGACTATATTGTAATTGATGCAGCTTCATTCAGATTAGTGAAATAAACATTTATCATATAAATTAGCTTATTAAAATGCATTCAAATCATGATTAAATGAACGTATTATCTGATAAATTATATTAATTTTTATGTAATTATTGACACACGTAAGATTCGATACTTATTTTATAAGCGTAATCTAATTATTCTCTCTTTCGATGATCCAATTACCGATAAGGATCGATAATAGAAGATATTAATCACTTTAATTTCTCGATATTTAAAGGTAACGGTTAATTTAGCACGGATCTTCACACTGTGTCAAAGAAAACAGATCAAACTAAATAGATATAAAGAATTTTTTGTGTAAATCTTCATAAAGGTGTAGAATTGGGTAAGAAGTAAGACGATGATAGATGCAGTTAGGTGAATAATCAGCAAGGAATTATTACTGGAAATATTCTAATGCGATTATTCGAAGGAAAAAATATATATATTAATGCAATTGATTCGTAAAGCTGTAGTAACATCCCCATGAAAAAAATTATTGACAAAACTTGAAAATGCATTCTTGTATTATAAATATATCAGAAAATTTAATTTTTTCGGACTGTATAACCACTAGAGATGATCGATCTTCAACTAAAAGAGTCGCTGACAGAGAATTATCGTAATTAAATTGAATATAAATTAGTTTACTACTAATGCGAGGTGAAAAATGAGGAGGGAAAAAGCATTTTGTGTGGCAACTCCATTAAATTTATACGAAAAATTTACAGGAATTTTTTTTAAATTTGTAAAAATAAAATTGTCTTACAATGTAGGAAATAATTATAATTTTATATATAGACGTATGTATGTGTGTTATATATATAGTAGCAATCGTTATTTGAAAATATGTTTATGTTTTAACATTAATGTATATGTAATACATTAATAAATTATAAAACAATAAAAATTTATTTACATGTAAAAAATTTCTGCAACGAATTGCGTAAATTTCCTGGCAAGAGTTAAAATTGTGTGTGGCTCTATCTGTTACGAGATTTTATTTAAACGCTTTATATTATTATTATTATTATTATAAAATGGCAAAAAGCTTAATTTTCGGGGTAGAGACGAGTTTAAAAAAATTGTAAATTCTAATAACGAATAAAATCTTCATTAAGTCCTATCCCACTCGAGATACACAAGTGACCTTCTGTACCTTCCGACCCCTTGACCTTTAACCACCAAAATTTGACCGCATCAACGAATCTAACACAAATCTCCCTGCAAAATTTCAGAAATTTTCCACAAAATTCCCCTTGTTAACTCAACAACAAGAGAAAATACAGATTAAGCAATTATAATATTAACTTTATATTAAAATTAATTTTAAATAAATTCTATTATGTAATTCAGATAATTGTATAATATTAAACGGTGGAAAACGTGGAAACGTTTAAAGGGTGCGAGATAAATTCACGTAACTCCACTTTATAACGAATTGAATATTCATCATAAATTGAAGTTGTGACTTCATTGAATAAGAGGAAATTTTCATTCATTATATTCATAATATAATGAATGATAACTTTCTCTTTCTAAGTATTGACTACAGTTTACTCTTTAGGATAAATTGCCAAATTTATATTTTGCTTTTAATTATATTAATTATGTCGTGGAAACGTCAAGTATAGAACATCCTCCCCTTTATTCTGGTCTCGCTAATGAAAATCTACTCGGTTAAGATAATAGAAAATACTCTAAAGAATAATGTAGAAGCTTCGGTTAAAAATATCTTCAGAAAAATGTAGGAGATATAAAATATTTCTTTATAAAAATATTCAGTTTTATTCTAATAAAAACCAGAATCGTACATAATCAATGAAGTAAATTTAAATATCAACTCAAATTTCAGGAAATTTGAGAAAAAAAAGGGCAACTTTTCAGTGATATTTAAAATATTCGTGATATTTCAATACTATTTTTTTTTTTTTTTGATAAATATTAAAAATATATCTTATAAATATTTGAGAAATATAGGATAATTTTAATATCAATAACTGTAGTCTAATATAGTTAAGGTATATCATTTATTTATTGTATTAGTAACATTTAGTATCGAGAATTATCGATGTAACAATAAATAATTGCTTGTATTAATAATATATATTTATATAATAACTATTTTGTGTAACATAAATTATATATTGGAAGGTATGTGTAAATTTTTCTATAATTCTTCCATATTTCTTCCAATATTCGTGCCTTATTAACTATTAAAAATATAACTTTTGAATTAATTCGTACACCTTCTGTTATCTGTGTCCGTAAGATTTATAAATGAAATATCAAAATTTCAAGAAAATTTCACAAAGAATCCTTAATACATTTGAAATTTTAGTACCCTCAGAAGTTGCTGGTTTTCTTGCAAAAATTGTTTGTCGAAGGTATGGTTAACCGATTTTTGGTAGTTACTTGAGTAAATTAATCAACTGTACGTTGTGTTAACTTACTTTTATTCATCTAACAACACTCTTAATTCTTAAATACGTGTTATTATTTCCTAATTTTCGAAACATTTATCGAGAGTAATTACTTTTCTAATTTGATTACAGTTTATATTAAAATGTATATCATAATTTCAATTAAATGACTGACTGTATTAGCCATTCAACAGTGTTTATTAATTTGATTTAATTAACGTTTTCATTTATTTTAAACGGAATCGAACGAGGAAGAATCTCATCGACTTAACTGAAATTTCCAATTTTTCTGTAATCTCACTTATAAAATGTAATTAATCGTTACGAGTTGACCGATTCAAACAGCCCTTTTTCCATTTTTTAAAATGGTTTTAAATGACCTTCGTAACAATGATAAAATTAAGTCGCTCTTCGCTCTGTTTCACAGGGAAACAGAAGACAAAATTTGAAATTTCAAATGGAACCCACAGAGAAAAATATATATTTCTACATTGTAACTTTTCCGACGAAAATTATGTTTAAGAAACCCCAAGACACATTAGCACAAAGTTAAAATTGTGTGTTGCGCCATCCGTTATGAAATTTTATTTTAAAAAATAGCTTTTAGCTTATTAATTCTTATAAAAAGGCAAATTTTGAGGGTAGAGAAGAAACTTTAAACTTACTCTATCTTCTCACCTCCTCGACCTTTAACCACCATACTTTAATAGCACTAATGCCTCTTATATACAAGTTACCGTGCCAAATTTTAATTGTTAATCTTTATCCCATGTTGAGAAATTAAACGAAATAGAAAACACACACCTACATATACCCATGGAAATTTTTCCTGCATTTTTTTTTTATATTTTTTGGGTTCAAAACGTCAAGATTCGCAGAAATCCAGAGAGCTCAATTTCACACGATTACAATACTTTCCCGTGTTACACACACAACAGCCGGGAAAATAAAAGACAAGAAACTTTCATTTATAAATTTTTTTTAATAATATGCGCTTCTTAAAAGTGCACCACTAAATTTGAGAAGAGAAATGTGATTTCGGCAAGATGGTGCTCCACCACACTTGGCAGAGATACGCTATTAAACCGGGGATACGGTGACAGATGGATAGGTCGTGGAGGACTCGTTCACCTGATTTCACGCACCTCTTAATTACTTTCTATGGGAATACGTCAAGAAAAAAGTATGTTCCTACTATCTACTACGACAGAAGACGTGAAACAATGTGTGAAACCATTAAAAAATTTGTATACTTGTTAAGTTAATTCTCTCAATTTTATACACTTTTAAATAATTTAACTTAAACCCTCGATATTAATAATAAATTAATTATCTAATTTTTTCACTATCAATTAAATAAAAGTAAAACTAGGTCAAATCGACTTATACAGCATTCTAATCGTAATAACTTTAACGACTTTTATAACTTCAAATTCGGGTGGATAAATGGAACTATTTCTCAGTCGAAGGTTGTAAACTGCAAATACGTGTAAGCGACATAACCAGAAACTTGTTAAGTTCCTATTAGCTGAAACCAAATCTCTCCAAAACTGGCTGTTCCCTGTTATTACGTCGGGGAGTCGTGAAACTCATGAATATGAATAGATAAGCTTTTGAGGTTAAGGAAATTAATGACTTTTCTCTTAGTGGAATTGTAGTGTCACGAAAGTCAAATATCGAGATGTAAACATAAATCTAAAAACTGTTTCAAGAACGTATTTTAGATAATTTCGACAATTTTATTATCTTTTATTATTTCGTATTCCTTATTCTGATTTAATTTATGCATAAAATGTTATTTATTCTATTTTTTTCCATAACTGTACATATTTAGAGAGGTGCAAAAGTATCTTTTTAAAATAAAGTTTTCATTTTGTCTTTTGTGCGTTCGTTAATTATCCAGTTAAACGAGTTTCCGGCAAAGATGCATCTAACTTTAGTGTGTCACTCAGAAACTAAGTTTGGAAAGCATCGATTAAAACAGTCATGTATAGCAAGGAACATATGGTCCGATTATCTCGAACAAAATTCCGCTTAAAGAAATTGAGCCAGTGATTTGTCTAAGGTTAGTTAACTGTCGTACGATTAATTGATTTCGAACTAGTCGATCTTGTTGTTTTGTTCACTTATAAGAGTGGACGTAGAGGGTGTAAACGGGGCACCTGTCCCTCCCTAGAACAGAGTAAATAATTCTACAAATTATAATCATAAAAGTTAGTCTTATACCCTCGATTATGGAACGTTTTGTCTGTCTTAAAAAAACCCCAAAAATTAAATAAATAAAGATTAAATTATGTAATTAGTCTTCAAGCTTTCTCCCCCCTGGAAAATCTTCTGTGGACACCCATGCTTATAAGGGCGGAATAAAACCTTTATTACTTTCATAGCGATTCTAAAAATCAATCAAAATCTATTATTTTATCCATTAGAACTTTACTGTGTATTTTAAATCTAATTAAGCAGTTGTAATTAATTTAAAAAAAATACTAAACAACAACGAGATAGATACGTATTAAGTTTCCCTATTGTAAAATAAAAAGCATGGATAAAATTTTAACTAGTAAAATAGACGAAAATCAAATTTTAATCATCAAAATGTATTAAGAGTGCTGTTAAATTTTACGAATTCTAAATATTAAATTCTGAAACGAATCCTTCTACGAAAGTATTGATCGTCTTGGAAGGAACAATTCCCTCTTTTCATTTTCAATGAAAATCTCCAGGAATCAATTAACATGAAAAATACCTGATATAATATATATATATATATAGTGTGTGTGTGTGGATTAAAATTTTGCATTTAATTTCCTCGCTAAACATAATTCAAAAAATATAATTTTTATTACGTTCCCGTTCTCCGTCTCTGAAATAAAACTAAGAAAAATATTACAAAGTCGATACAAATATTCTTTTACTCGGATATCATTAAAACTCGAAGCTATAAAAACAAACTTTCTTAAAAATCGCAAAATTTATTCTTTCCTTTAAGCAGATCTTTGAAAGTAAAATAAATCATTTTAAAAAGATTTGAAAGACATTTTGAATATAAATAAGCAATTTTAATTTGCATAAAGTAGTATTTCTTTAAGCAATTTTATACGAAAGAAACTAAAAACACCATTAAAAATGCCACTTAACTGGAAGATCCCAGCCCCCCAAAAAAAAATCAATTGCGTGGTTTTATGCTTTATCTTTGTATAAATTAATAAAATATGTATGAATTAACTGCGTGTAGTGTATGTAAGCATTAATTAAAACACATTTTTGCCACATTAATAATTAATAAGACAATAATAATTAATAATTAATAATTAGAAAGACAATATTAACAATGAGAACAATTATTATAATCGATACTTAATTAAATCTATTTAACAATACGCGTGTAATATTAGCAATTACACCACTTACAATATTAGTCTGTTGAGCTTGAATTTCCTTGTGGACATCGACAAGTTGCATCAATGCTGTTCCTAGAAAACAGAAAATACAATTTTGAGAAACGAAAATAATAAAATAAATAAATAAATTTCTGCAATAGAAACAACAAGATATTCTCCGAGAAAGGATTTCCTATGCTCTCTGTTGATATGTGTAATAAATCTCCGACTTGTAATTTGTTTGATACCAGAAAGAAAAATAGTTTTTGACGGGAACGATATCGAAACTTTGATTTTCGCTAAATACAAAATTTCTAATGGATTTTCTTTTCGGTTGTCTTCTGTGAAAAATGGACAAAGGAGATTAAATTTCTAAAGGAAATATGCTTTCTTGTTTGCTATATTCCTTTACTTTGTGTTATAGTATTGTTCGGAATATACAGTTAAGCTTGTAGGGTAATTTATTATCGAATATGAAACTATGTGTTTCTGACGTAACAGTTTAAGGGCATAAAGTTACAATAATTTACATTTAAACTGCCGAGAATTTAATGATACACGAAACTATGTTATTAATTATTCCGAATTATGATTAATCCGGTTTTATACAATTGTTACTTTCGCAGTTCTCTTATTTGTTGCATATAGGCCTATACAAAATAACCATCAATAACACTAAGACATGAATATTAATCTGATCGTAACTAGCTTATGGCAAGACGTGAGGAGAATAATTAAAAATTAGTAGACTGATTTACTTATTTTACCATTGTCTTTGTTCTAATACATTAATATATTCGTCCTGTAAGGAAGGCAATTAGTTTTACTTTAATGTTGTATGCTTTATAAACCTATTCTATAACTATTCTATGCATAGTCATTCAATAAATAAAGCATCTCAATTGAAAAAAATACAGTAACTTGATCCGGGTACACATGTACTGGTATACCTGGACGTGTGATGTCAGGTATACCTGAACCGATACGTGTGAACCAGACTGTAACATGCTGTAGAAATCACGTATAAATTGTTTTCATTTAAAGTGTAAAGCCTGTTCAAAATGAAACCTGTATAAAACGGAAACCTTTATTTGGCATAATTCGCTAGAGATTTTATAGTTCTATAAGCTACTTTACATTATTCAAAACGTCAAAAATTCTTTAAAAACACAAAATAATTGAGTATTTTTGATAAATATACAAACTTTTAAATATATAGAAATACTTCGAAATATTTATTTAATTGTCAAAGGAAATAAAACAATTATAATCACATTTATTCTGTTCTTAGTTCTATACAGAATACTCTCATCAAATTAATTTTTTTAAGAATTTCTGTCTTTTTTTTTCGAATCCGTTCTAATTATCAATCGTTCTTGAATTTTTAAATTGTATTAATAAACTTGCGTTTTAATTATAACATTACGGAACTAATGACTTCCAAACAAATTACCTTGATCATTAAAAATGTAATTCTTTACTTTCTTTTCGAAGAGGAAAAAAAAATCTATATAATCATTTCATTTCCTTTGAAAACTTTAATATAACTTCATTTTATGATTTCGAGCAACTAAGTGTCAAGAAATTTCACGTTTTCTATTCGAAAAAAAAATAAACTTATACCGCAATAAATGCGATCACTAAATAAGTTTTTCAGGCAATAAATTAATATAAATTGAAATTTAATTAATATATTTGCGAGCCTCTACGTCGAGTATAAATAACACGATAATACATAAATATATATTTTTTAATATATATATTTATTAAAACGGTTACAAACACGAATACGACATAATACACGAGCAATTATACACCTCCAATGAGTAACAAAGTTTTAAACAATCGATATCAGTAACAACACAGTAACTAAATGGACTACTCATTGATTATTCATGATGGGAGGTATGCAAAAATGAAACTTTCTACTATAACAATAATTGCGACAAACTTCTGTATTCCTTTATTGGTGGAAAACTTTTATTAAAATATAATCAGCCGAGAGATACTCGGCAGATAGTGTCAAACTCGATATTGATCATTGGGTCGATATCAACACGAATGATTTCAATTTGAGATACAGAACAAATGAGGAAAGTGTAACTGTGTAGAGTCGATTATGTTATCTGCGTGTTATAACCCGATCCATTTTCTATAACTTTTTAAACTTTTATCTACAGTTTNTAATTTGTAAATAACGGCGAAAAAGGTTTATTATTTCGTTGTTTTAACGGTAAAACTATTAGCTATGTTGTAGTTTTAACATATACTATGTTGTGTATACTGTTTGCCTTTCACTGCTTATTTTATTTATATTACTTTATGTATCGTGCCGACATGTTTAATGTAAGTTACAATTTTTACATTTACGTTATACATACTGTATATTTTAAATTGTTAACATTCTTAAACTGGAATATGGTTCTAATAGATTGCATTGCCTAATGAAAATGATTGGAGAGAGCAATTATTGAGAAATTAATGCGTTAAAGTATACGGAAATATAATTATTTTATGCAACAGAGAATTTCTAAATGAAATTAATAGTCCGATCGGAGTTCAAATGGAAATTAAGTCACTAACAATTTACGAATAAATTGTTCGGATTTGAAATTATAATATATAACGAGTATGTGTAACGGGTTTAATAAGAATTTATAAAATGAGAATCGTTGTGGATTCATAACGTATCTGTTGATCAATTCAAATGAAATTTAAATCTATAGCATATTTCAGTAATGAATTATTATGGCAGCAATTGATTGCACTTTTAAGATATTATTTTGCTGTATTTTTATTATAAATATCCATAAAAGTCAGAAAATCTATTAAATTTTAAATGGATGATGTACGGATAATATTTAGGAAGAAAAAAAAGCTTTGTTTGTGATGTAAAATTATGTTTTTCATTAAGTTCGTTAGATTTAGTAAAAGTAAGAAAAAAATATATTATGTAGGAAGTATAGAAACAGTGGAACAACAGGTATAAGATTAGGAACAAAGCAATTTCGACTTATGTTACGGAAGGAAGTTAGAGCAGATAGATGGAGTGAAGATGTATGATTATAGCAACACACACTTAAACTGATAGAAAGAAAAAATGGGCAATGCCTATCGACTAAAGTGGAGAAGAAAGGGAAACAACTACACAGGTACTTACATTTATATTATTTATATAAATATCAAATTTTAAAATGTTTCAAATTATAAATTTAATTAAATTGGAATTTTATATAATTTATTTTATATGATTTAAATAAATTCACAACAGTGGGAATTATAAACTGATATTAATTCGTTAATTTCAAAACATATAAACAATGGAAGAAGAATCTCTATCGTCGTCAACTCTTATGATGATCCCAAACTTCTTCACGTATATCATTCTTATCTTTTGTAAGCATATGTTTATATTAATCCAAAATACATTAATTATATCACGGGTAGGCATAAACTCGTATTACACTAACAATGGAGTTATTTTTTTAAAGTTACTCGACAATTAACCGAGTTAATTATCCGCGTAAGTGATATTACTGACTATGAGAAGCAACAGTTACTAAAGATAACTTTCTCTTTATACCAACCTCCCAATCACATATTACTGGATACAAACAATAGTAAGCTATATAAGTGTCATTAACACGTCCTTTCCTGTCAATGATAATGCAGGAAGATAACAATATCGATAGTGATAACGTTGAATAAACTGTTGAATCTTGAATGCACGTGGATAAACTAAACATCATTTGAAACCAATGTCAATCTTGTGTTGGCATTATCAGCTAGCACTTAACAGCTGTTTACGGAAAATTCAGAAGTGTATTTAAACACCTTGAACATACAATAACTTCTGAATTTTGAACCGAGTATGTAGTATCTTTCTTTGAATTAAAAACCTGCAAATATTTTTGAAGTTGAAACAGTTTAGTCCAAAAAATTAATTGTATTGATATTTTATTGTTTTCAATGTATTATGTATCACTTTCCTGGTGTTTGTTCCACACAATTGTCACGGAAGAGAAGGTCAAGCAAACACGTTTATTGTAAATGAGGTGTATGTTTTATTGGTTTCAATCTGAAATCTGATTGAAACCAGTAGAAAATACACAGTAACATCTTCAACACGAAAACATATAACATCTTCAATTAGAATTTTACCAAATCGAGAAAAGGACAAATGAAAGATATATTACGAAGAAAGCTACAATGATAATTTCAATTTACAAGTAAATTTATATAAAAACCATAGAAAGCAATAATATTCCATTATTTTACCATGTATAGAAGTAAATTACAATTGGTATAACAGATTTTAATTCTTGTAGACAGACTAGAAAATGCATCGAGGCAAATTTAAAATATTCTTAGCATTTGTTGGCACGAATAAATTAATTCAAATGATCTTATAAAGTATCGTATAGATAAGATGATGATCCGATTCGAACAACAACAAGCTTGAACAGAAAATGAGAAAAAATAAAGAAGAATCGTTAATCGTTTCTCACAAATGTAAGAATATATTATTTATGCACTTATCGTTGAAGACAACTTTGGTAAAAACTAAGAAAGTAGACGTCTTCCGTTTTCATATTTCCAAGTCGGCGTATGAAATCAGAGCTAATGAACAATGCACCATTAGATCAATGCTATTCACTCGACCAAATGTACGAATGAAGGAAGCGATGCCTGGCCAAACAGTTTGTAAAATCAAAATAATACTTCCTGCGTTTAATGGCCATGTGCTTCGCATAAATGTCGAGAGCTTAGTTTTCGCAAATGACAATGGAATCGTATGGCTGATATCTCATACAACTTTCGATTATAATTCTTATATATGGTATTTTTTTAAGGTCTCTAAGTAAATTATGATTAAGTCAACGGAGCGAGCGGAAGAATGGTATAGCTATTATTCCCAATAAGTTTTACCAGGTTATATTTAGAAGCACACAAGAGTAAAACCAAGCACGCTGACCTTAAAGTGCGAGTTTACTTAAAATTCAGGTTCAGAAAAAGCACTAAATATAACGAGTCTTTTACACCTATACAGTCTGAGGAGGGTTACGGCTGGATTGACCTTTATTTTGGATCTAAATTTGTAAACAAAATGTTAAAAATCCTTGTGATGACAGATTTTGAAGAGGAAGAGAGCCTCAAAATAAAGGTCGGACTACGTTATGAAATTCCTAGGAGTGAAAGGTGAAACTGTGAAGAGACTTTATTCTAATTTAGTGTTTCCTCTGAGCTTGTGAATTTTAATTGTCGTCGTCTTGGAGTTTTAAATAAGCTATTTATGCAATGTTAGAGTATATCGAATAAACTCATGAAGATATTAATCGTTTCCAGTTATCTTAACAATTTTGAAAAGAAGCCATAGAAAATATGATGAAACTAGCATATAATGATGTTTAAATGCAAAAGTTCGTAGGTCTAAAACTTAAAAATAAATAGTCAATTTGATAATATGTTTCTTTGGCATCATTAATAATAAAATCACATGTTTATATGACTCAATTGATATGAATTTCCAATTATTATTTATCAAATGGCATTTATTGACGACGATCTCGAATAATGAACATATGAGAAATTCAATTACGCGGCTCACTTGACAATTCTTCGAGAACGTAAAAGCGAGGGTTTATTATACATAAAGCATCACTATAGTGAATCCATCAGTTATCGAAAATTATAATAACGAGGTATAAAGAGAAGCGAAACTACTTACAAGTTAGTAGTTTCGCTGTTCTAGCGATTTTTTTTTTTAACTTTCCACCCTGTGAGCACTAAGAAGGTCTCTTTTAGCAAGCCCATTATGGGTTCGGCCAAGCCCATAATGGAGCGGTTGAGTGGTGAGGGACGGGGTCCGACATATCCGGACGGACCACCCCCGAAAAATTTCTGGGGAATTTTCGACCTGTTTGGATTCAATCACGGGTCCTCCAGAGCAGTAGTCTGCCACCTTAACCGCTAGTTCTAGCGATCCAAAGAGGTACGGTATTTGTCAGTTATTTACTAACGTAAAGAAAGGCCGGAAAACTCCACGTGGCCAGTCCGTTGGCGAGGCGTGAACCCACGACCAACTATCAATGTTCGGTGGTTTTATCCACTCGTCCACTGATGGGAATCTTATTTTTTAAATACCTAATTGTACCATCCGGAAAATTGATAGGGAAAAAACTATACATCTAGCTTATTTAAAGAGCGTAGTTTTAAATATTTAGCTGTTTATATACTGTTTAGATATAAATCATAATTTTAAAAAAATGTGATTAAAAATGGCTGCTCTAATTGGAGATGAGATAAGAATGTGCTTTGAATAGTGTGTGGAGGACATTTTTAAAGAATAGCGAAATAGATTTCAAGTGCTTTTTAATGACTATTTTAAAAAAATAATCATTAAATTTTAAGAAAGGGTTTCTAATTTGGTGAATTATTAAGATTTTAAATAATTGTATACCTTTGGTTTTTGCAAAAAAGTTGAGAGGTAGGTAGAGCTCTTTTTTTTGGACAAATGAAATACGTAGAGAATGTTCCTTTATTCATAAATCGCGGTCTTAAATTTCTTTTTTGTTAGAGAAATAAGAATTTATAGGGTAGGAACTACTAAGTGTCCTAAGTTTTCTCCGGGAACGGAAAAAATCCCCAACTCCCCCTCTCGACGGCCTTGATTAGGATTGAGCTCTCTTAATTAATCGAGATGTCACCAAATTTGATAAGTATTCTTTTCGAGGATGGAGATCACGAAAAAAAAAACACAACTTATTCTTAAAACCGCAATAGAAAAAATAGTTATTGTCTGTATACAGACAATAAATATTTTTTCCATTGACATGGAACCATACAGACAAATCTGAAAGTAAGGATGATTTTTGTACACTGCATTTATAGCAATGACACGTTGAAATATTACATTAGTTACAGTTACGTGTAGGAGAAATCGATTCCAGAACATGAAAAACTATTGAGTAACTCTGATTATTAAGAAATGACAGTACAAGAATTCACTCATATTTTAATTAAAGATTGGAGTCCTATTACCATTCTCTTTTATAGAATAAAGTATTTTCTAATTTTTAAAGCTATAACTTCCCGTTTTTAAAAATATTTCCTATCAAAACTGCTCCGAAATCTAAGTTTAATTGAACCGAGTGACAATAAAATGGGGCAACAAATTATGAATGATTCATAAAGTGTATACAAAGTGACGTGACGTAGCATCGAATTATATTACTTACAGTGTAATGCTAATATCGTAAAGGGTGATTAGTGTGAAATACAAATAAGTATACACTCAATTTTTATAAATGTATTATATCTTGACAGGCCGATTAGACAAATATCTATTTTAAATTAAATATGTCATTTAAAAACATATATATGTACTGTTAAACTGATAATAAATGTAAATAAAACTTCCTAAATTTGTGAGGAATCGTAATAAAATTGTCAGTGGAATTTAAATAGGAAGAAAATATGTTAATGGAATTTTAATTTCATTGCTGCTTCATTCTGAATAAATTTCTATTTTATTGAAGATGAGAATGAAATATAAGACAAACTAATTAAATCGAATCACGAGAGGAATATAGAGGATGATAATTTTAATAAATTTAAAGAAAACACTTTTTATTGGTCAATATTGGTAATATTTTTCGAGATTACGAGCGATGGTATGAGTGAGAACAACCCCACAATATACATCACAGCAGTACATTTACACACACACAAAGATAAATTCTACATATGGTTATGCATATCGGGTGTCGATATGCGTAACTATATTGGAGGATGAGGAGCTCCTCAAATCATCATCAGAATACATTACCATCGAACTTGGTGTCCTCAAAGTTTCGGCCTTTATCTTAATTGGGGATGAAATTTCAGTTGCAAGATTTGAGACACGATACAAATTTAAATGTTAAAAGCGTTTAATAATAAAAACGAGCAATTATTTATTGCGTTAACTCCATTCTCCAGATTAAGGAAAGACAGATAAACGGACAGACGACAGTGAGAATTTATAGATCTACAATTTTTTCAAATTGCAGCTCAATAATGAAGGAATTTGAAATGCTCAAATATACGATATCGTTATATCTATTGATACTTAAAATTCAGAACTCCTTAAATAATTAAATATCTAAATTATTATAGCTCATTTTTATTTTAGTCAAAATTTATCTTATTAATTAATTAATATTAATTAATACATAACATGCATTGAATACTAACTAATGATGGCGGTGATAGGTTAGTGACCGTAACATTAAATATCTTAAAAGTACCAAAAATATCGTCTAACACAAATATTTCCACTATTTTTATACTAACAACAAATCTATCGTTTCACTTATTAATTAATAGCAGTCTTGGGTACTTTTCTTGTAAGAAAAATAAAAATTTATAGGGTAGGAACTATTAAGAATCCCCTAAATTTTCTTTAGATTCGGAGAAAAATCTCTAGCTTCTCCTCTCGATTAGGACCGAGCTCTCTTAAATAATCGAGATGTCACCAAACTTGATAGGTTTTTCTATTCGAGGGATGAAGTCCACGAAACAAACATCTTAGTTCTAAAATCCGCCAACAAAGGGAAATATCATTCATTTGTCTGTATCAACGCAGTAAAAATAAATCTGAGAAATGAATTTTTGTGCATTACATTTACAGCAATGGCACATCGATTGAAGCATTACGACTGTTACACTTACTGACGTGTAAGAGGAATTGTTTTCACAATATGAAAAACTAAGTTACTCGCGACTGATTTATTATCACCTACATTTTTGAACCTATTTGCAAGTTCTTTCTTTCGGAAAGTCACTCTTAACCAATAAACATTTCGGGCTTATTATCTGCCCCTCCAGTCTCTTATTTTATTGAAATCAATAAAATAAAAGAATGAAGAGGGCAGATAGTAAGCCCGAAATGCATATCCCGAATTAAACAAATGTCTGTTGGTTGAGTGAGACTTCCTGAAAGAAAGGGCTTATAAACAGTTTCAAAAACTTAGATTAAAAAAGGGAATCCGTGAAAAGAAAACTAATTTGTTATTGTTTGTATCTTACGCGTTTCTCTTTGTATAGCGCTTAATTTTCCCTATCGGCAGATTTCGAAACTAATATTTTTTCATTGAATCATTTTCTTCCTTGTATAGTACACAGCAAATTTGGTAACACCGGGTTGCTTGATTGATCTTCAGAAAGCCACGAATAAGGAACGTTTAATTATAGTTACCCTGTATATATTAACTAAACTTATTCGTATTATAAGCAATCATTTTTATGAGATATCCCAATACCGCGATAGAGTATGGACTATTTATGTTTATTAATGATTAAAAAAAGAAGCATAATATTTTACAAGACTATTTTTCACGCCCTTTTTCTATTATATTAATAGTAGGGATGCATTTAACTATGCATAGCACGACATAAATTATATTGAATTAAACCAAACAGGGTCTAAGTATCTTCAAACGGATTATACAATTAAACGAATATTTTATTAAAATACTTGCAGAATAATTTCTGCTAACGAATTCTTGCACTCAATTAATTTGTATAATTATTAATATATATTCGGAATTTAAGAGTTAGAATTTCATTCTTATCATAGTTTAAATATCATTTTGAATTATGACATCAGTTTGGTGGCATCAACGTTTAATGTTTCGCACTTAACCGATTTGTTTTCTCTTTAAACACCCTGGAAAGTAGATAGAATGTGTTTTTCTACAAGCTTTCAACGTACGGGTCATTACTTGAACATGTCTCTTCACTAATTTAGTGTCACCATGACAACACTGCAGCTGGACGATGTCGATAAAGTTGACTTGTTAGACAACCAGTATGTTCGCTTAGTAATTGTATAGATTTTGAACGACACCCAAGACGATTCACACAATGTATTCAACTCACAACATTGCTTAGATATCGGCAATGACTTTGTGTTGTAAATGACTTGTATTCAGTAGCTACGAATGTGTCCACATTTTAATAATAATTTCCATAATACGTTTTCATTTGAAATTTTTTAAAATTTGAATATTAAAACTTTCGAAGATGAAACTTGAAGCGTAATTGCAAACATCCTCTGTAAATAGACTAAATAGAATACAAATAATTCGACTTGTTTATCTTTACAGATTTACATTAATTTCTGGAGAATACGATAATTTTTAGCTAATTTAACCATGTTTTCAAATTAAATTTTTTTTAAACCTTAATTTAAAATTAACAGACAAAATGTTAAATATAAAAATCTATTATTTTTCATCAACATTTAGAAAATTCAAATAATTTTTAAGCTTTAAAACTAACTTAGACTTTTAATTTTTATAGAATATTTTTTTTAAATCTAGCAACGAGTTGCTTAACTTTCCCGGCAACATTTGGTGGCGCCATATTTTATTTAAAGTTTTTTTTAATAAAATATATTTTTTAACTATTATAAAATGGCAAAAAGCTGAATTTTCAGGATAAGGGTGGGTTTTATAAAAAATTGTAAATGCTAATAACGAGTAAAGTCGTGATTAAGTCCGACTCTACTGGAGACACACAAGATTCCCATTATCTCCGCACCCCCTCAACCTTCAATCACCAAAATTTAATAGCATCGATCTCCCTAATAAACAAACCTTCCTGCAAAATTTCAGAAAATTTCGCTGAAAAACACAGGAGTTATTAAGCTTCAAACAAGGTAAACAAAATCGTGCCCCCCTCCTCACACATACAGAAATTATCCCCGAATTTTTTTTTTGGGCCTTTCTCGAAGTCCAAAAATGTTAAAAATCGAGGGGGGGTCATTTTTGCCGGATCGCCATACTTTTCCTCTGTTATAACAGCCGGGAAAGTAATAAGCAATTTTGTTTAACTTTTTAAAAATTAAAAATCTTTTAATTAGATAATGAATTACTTTAATTATATTCCAAAATATCGATAATAAGTTACAATTTATAAATCGACAGTATAACTTAATTAGTAATTTTTCTATTATTTAGAAACCCGATAATCCGTGTAAACGAGATGTGATCGGATTAGTAAAATTCTTTCGTATGATATTAATTAAAATAAAATTACTTAAAATCTACTAAGTATAGATATACGAAGAAAATATCTAATGAATTACGAGAATAGATATTGAAATTCAATTAACGAGTAATTAGGGATCAACTTAAGGATAAATTAACTAGAATCTGTCGTCAGTGTGACGAACAGAAGTTTTAAATTTCGATCAGTAAAATTTTCGAGCACGTACAGTACCCCCATTCGTACGTTCCCTATTACATACGTTAGTCATGTAATTACACTCGACAATGTTTCTCTTAAACTAAAATATCCATCATAATATTACAAATTAATATCAAAGTATCTTAACTTACGAAAATTCTTTTTCGTATTTATTATTTTTCAGATACATGATAATAAATTGTAAATTCCGCAGTTACTGCATCTGTTCGAGCCTTATTCCATGATAAAGAGATGGCGAGAATGTCACATATTATTTAGTAATTAGATATTGCTGCATGAATCACAATCTACATCACTTGAATAAAATATATTTACTGGAAGAACCAACTCGTTTCCTCTGGTGTTCACTTTAAACGTGGAGAAGTATTGTTTTCGTGTTCTTGATCGCAGGAATGTATCCAGGGTGGTGCTTATAATATTGTAGCACGCCTTGATACCAAAGCAATCAATTTTGTTACTATAAAGTAAAAACATCGCATATCGCGTGGCTTCAATTAAGTAAGATTAGGCAAGTAATTCTAAGGTAATTGAGTAACATTTTCCCACAAACGAGAAAGAGCATGTTCCTTGGTTCTCGAATATGCCATATCAATCATTGATTTTGAGAATCTAAGCGTTTTGGGTGACGTATCCAGAATTTTGAGACTATAGCAGTTAAGGAACTGCCATAATCTCAATTCTGAATACGCCACTGCTTGATCGTTATAATCACTTGTTTGAGATATTCTGGACACAATCTGATTTTTTAAATCTCTTTTCTGATAAAAGTTAATCAGTTTGATTTATATTATTTAAGACAGAACTTAAAAATGAAGATTCAAATAGTAAGTGTATTATTCATATTTCCACCAGATGGATTCATCTGGTACTGTACATCAAATCATAGATGAACTCTGTCCTTTAATTTTCCAGATGGCCTCGGTGTAGACACCACAAGAAAATTGAAGATAATAGAATTCTACTAATAAAACAGGAAAAAGAATAATGGACAATAGATCTCGCGAACGAATTTAATTCATTCATAAGTTCTAATTTCCTTTTTTACATGATTTCCAAAAGTTAAAGAAAATTATTAAATAAGCCTTTCTACAATAAAAATACTTTTAAAATTAAGTCTTATAAACTGATGGAATTTAAAGCATTCGAAACAACGTATGCCTCTATCTTAAATTTAATCATTTATATTGCTTTATTAAAACATTAATATATTAATATCTTTGTTGATAAGGGCACACAATAGCTAAATTAAATCGCAAAACAGTTTAAAATAAATTTCGTTATGTACGAAAATTTGCAAAAAAAAATCTAGAATTATTGTCGCAAAGACAGTTTTTGAGTGTCGTGGATGTGCAGAAAAAACACGAAAAAATAATTTGTGCAACGAAACCTCAAACTTTTTCTAAATTTGAGAAATCTCTTAATCCTATAATTAGCAAATTAAGAGTTAAACGTCAATTTAAACTAAATTTCTTTCCTTGAGAGCTATTGAAAATTTATCTCTGTTCATTACTTAGAGTTAGCGTAGCGGTTATGTTCCAACGTGACTCTTGACCTTTCTACACTAAATCATTTAATGCTTATCATACATTATAAGCAACAATATTTTTGAATTAATTAAAGCAAAGTAAGCTTACTTCTATACAGGTAACATATATATTACTTTCCCAGTTGTTATATATAATAGAGGGAAAGTATGGCGATCGGTCAAAAAACTAACCCCCTCCCAAGATTTTTACATTTTTGGACTAGGAAGAATTTGAAACGTCGAGAAACGCAGAAGTTGGAGGTGGTTTTCTTTGTGTTTGTGTGATTTTGTTCACTTACTTTTAAGCTTAATAACTTCTACATTTAGTCGAAAATTTCTGAAATTCTGCAGGGAGATCTGTGTATTAATATTTTCTAAACATATAAATTTCGATTTAAATGTGTAGATTCCATAGACGTTGTCAATAATAAAAGTATTTTCATAAAATTATGCTTATAATTTAAATAAAATTAAAATTCTAATTAAAATTACAGTTAAAAATATTATAGTTTATAACGGAAATACTAAATTTGTAATTATTAGACGTGTTTAATTAAAAACATTTATCAAATATTTTATTTAAAACTAAGAAAACCCATTTATGAAACAAGATAAAAATCAAAAGCGAGAGGATGAATTCGAAGAAAATAATAAAGACAGAGAAAAGAATGTTACGAAAAGATTTCCCAAGCTGTGAGAATAAGAGATAAGCCTAGGTTACTTTTATTTATAGAGGAAATTTGCAAACAAATAAAAATAGAGACTGCAGCACAGTGCCATTACACGGTTGCAGACACTGCATTTCAAGATAGAAAACAATAGAATTATTAAATATAATAAAAAAAATTCAATTTTTATATTCAACTTCCTACAACGATCTGTCGAATGAGGAATTCTATATTTTTAATTCGTCCATTTAAAAGTTAATTTATTATAATCTTGATAAATTTTTATTAATGTTTTACGCATGTAATTATGCAGCATACATGAAAATGGAGTACTGTGATTAAAAGAAAAATACATATACAGTAATTTTAAAAAATTCTCAAGAATGACACGAGAAATTCGCATTATGACGTAAAAAATCGATACATATAAGATATAATTTGAAGTTCCGTCGTAAAATTCATAAAAGAAAACATCATAAATTATGAAATAGTTTTTTAAAAAATCAGTTTTTGTGTTGAAAACAAATAATTTAACAATCATCAGTTAACAGATGATTAAAAATGAGTAAAATTTGTAAAATTTATCTTCATTAATAAATTATTAACATTTATTACGAAACATGTTAAATCGTATTCAATTTTAATAATTTGAAGAGTTATTGTCCTTATGCTCTATTTTAAGTCAGAATTGGCGAAGATATGATTGTAACATTCGAGCAGTATAAAGTATTGATATAAATTATACAAATTAGTTTTCGGTGTTAATGGAAAACAAGTTTTTATAAAAATCCTGCTATGCAATTTGCTGCAAATAAGGCAAAGTAACAATGAAAAATTTGTGGAATTCATAATAGCAACAAGTAGAAATTTGAGAAATATAAATAAAGTTTCAAGAAATTTAGCAACGAGTTGCGTAACTTTCCCAGTAAAAAAAGTTAATATTGTATGTGACGCTACTCGTTATGAGATTTTATTTTAAAATCTTTTTATATTATTAATTATTACAAATGACAAAAAAAGCTTAATTTTTAGGATAGAGACGAGTTTTATAATATATATATAAACATATTGTAAATATTAATGAGAAAAGTGGACTTAATTGATTTTTAATCTTAAGTCAACCCTATTCGAGATATGACGTATGATCTCTCTATTTTCTCACCCTTCGACCTTTAACCACCAAAATTTATCAGCATTAATGTTCTTAATACACAATCTTTCCGGCAAAATTTAAGAAATTTTTGACAAATGGCACAAGTATTAACCTATAAAGTGATGAACAAAATCACGTCCCTCCACACACACATAGAGAGAGAGAGAGAGAGAGAGAGAGAGAGAAACCTTCATACATACAGAAAAAATTCTTGAATTTTTGTATTTCTCGACGTTCACGGTACCCTGAATCCACAAATGTAATAATTTTGTATTATTTTTTGACCAATCGCCATACTTTCCCTCTGTAATATATAACAGCCGAGAAAGTACAATAATTGCTTTAAAAAGTTTAGGAAATTGTCAATTTTCTTTTTGGATTATCAGCAGTATTTGTAATTAACATAGTATATCAGTTATTTAATGTTATTTTGAACTGAAATTTTCAGGCCTGTATTATTATTATCTGCAGCAGTATCTATTTACCCTGTAAAATTAATATAGCCTGTTGGTTTTTCATTATCTCTCTCGATACTAATATTTGCAAAGCTTCCATTATCCACTATTAAATTCTTATCTTTTGCAATTTTTTTAGAAGTGATATATTGCAATTCCACCACCATTTTCTAATGTAGCATTACAATAACTGCTCTTTAAATATTGTAATGACTAGTATCGTATGCCATAATGTAACATTATCGATCATTGATTGCATGCCAAATCATTTAGTTATTTCCAAGCGATCGACAATATCCTGCTTTTTACAGGCATCTGTCACTTCAGATAAATTGCTTACAGTCAGACTGATGATACCAAAGTGCGCTCACAATAATGAAAATACGAAAAAAAATCTAAAATTAAGTATTTAATAATCTCGGGATAGCCACAATCTAATATTTAGTATTATAAAATTAATGTTATAGCAAATTAAGACAGAAATAATTAGATAAATTTCGGAAATATTAGAAGAAGACCGTAGAAAATTACGGAATAAATATTTTTGGTAGTAAAATGTTGTTGACGGAATTTCAATTCTAAGAGGAATCTGCATATTCGACAAATAATTTTGGTCGGCTTAAAATAGTTTTGATAAATTTATTTGTGTATTAAAAGATAAAATTTAAGTTCGTACATATGCACTCGTTGCTCTTATTATAATAAAATATAATTATCCTGTTTCGTTCGATTAAATTGAGTAATTAAATATCATTAATTCCAGTATAGATGAGAAGACATTCATAAAAGAAAAAACATTTTTTATCATTTATATAGTAAAATCAGAAAAGATATTTTGTACTAAAAGTGCAAGCTTAATTGAAATTCAAAAATTTTTAAATGCCAAAATAAATGCCTTGTTTCAGGTTTATTATTTGATGCAAACGGAATCCAAAAATTTGGATTTGAAATTTTCTTGCAAAATATACTCCAATTTCTTTAATTAACCAGATATTTAATCACGTAATGAGGTCAGTGAAAGGAATGCAAGATAGGATCGAAGCTTCAAGCAGAACTGGACACGAAAAATCACGAAAATCCGGATTGTATTCGAATTCCGCATCCTTTACAGCGAGGATCCTAGCTTGTCCTCTAGAAAAATACCTTATTTCGTGTGGCTAGCCAATTTCAAGAATTCGAACAAAAGTGTTTGTTATAGTCATAAATACGGGCTTTGGAACTAAGCTTGAAAAAATTGATTCTGAAATATTTTCTTCAATTTTCTGTGCTTTAACGTTCTTCGAGATGAAATGTGTAGTAAAGCAAATATTTTACAGTAAATCATTTTTGTAAAATCGAATTACGCGACAGTACTCAATGATGCTTCCTACTAATCTAAATATCTGTTTACCACACTATTATAAATAGACTACATATTTAATACGTATTGAAATTTAATGTTAAATATATATGTGCAGTATTAAGTAACCCCTTTAAGTAATCCTTTTACTTCGTTTATAATACTTTGTTCTATTGTAAAAACTTAAAATAAACTTTCCAAAATTATTATACAAATTTTGTTTAATTATATTTACTTACATTAAAATATCTAATAAGTTAAATCTTTAATTACATTTGGGGGGAAATACAATACAGTTTAAACACACTAAAGACTAAATTTAAAAATTGAAAAACGATAAATTTTCATAAAGACAGAGACAATTTCATTAAAAGAATTTTTAAAGCATAAAAACATTTTTAAAAAATTCAGAAACGAGTTGCGTGACTTTCCCGGCAATAAACTTAAAATTGAGTGTGGCGTCAACTGTTACGAGATTTTATTTTATAATATTTTATATTAATAATTCTTATAAAACGGCAAAAAGCTTAATTTTCAGGGTAGAGACGAGTTATATATATATATAAAAACTTGTAAATGCTTAGAAATCAGTAAAATCCTCATTAAGTCCAACTCCACTCGAGATATGACGCGTGACCGACCCCCTATACTTCCACCTCTCGCGACCTTTAACCATCAAAATTTAATAGCATCAATCTCCTTAATACAAAAGCTTCTCTGCAAATTTCAAAAATTTTCGACAAAAGGCACGACAGGAGTTATTAACCTTCAAAGCAGGTGCCCCCTGTACACATCCATATATTAAAAATTTGGGATATTTTTTTTTTTGCCATGGGGAAAAATCTTCGGGTGTCATTTTTTAACCAATTCCCATGCTTTTCCTCTGTTATAACAGCCAGGAAAGTAAAATTAATATGTCCGCACATATGATTCTTTTATATTATTTCCTAAAAGACAATACATTCTGTAAAAAGCTGAACAAAAAGGAGACAAAGTCAAGAGCAAAACATTTCAATAATTTCCGTTTCCGGTATTAGTTACTATTCAAAATCAATACACGTCATTTCGTGAAAATAACAAATATTCGCATAAAAGCATTTTCCAAAACCATTCGTCTGATACATTAAAGATATTCCGAGAAAATTTTCCTACACAGTTTACTCATGCTTTATGACATTGCTTGAAGAAAACAATATATATATCTTTATAAAATTAAAACTTCTGTACAACAATCCCCATGCTAAACTTTATCAATCGATATTAGTGTTACTCACAGACACCTCGCTTTAAATTGTATCGTAAATTTATACTTCTACACCCAAAAATATTTCTAGAATTTTTTTTTATTTAACATAAATTGCGTATATTTTGGTATATACTTCATTGTTCTTGTGCGGGTTGTTTTAAAGTGAAATCATCAATAATTCAATATTTTTATTCTCTCGCCGAATTGTTAAATAATAAATGCGCATTATCCGACGATTTTATTGAGAAAATGTCAGTTGTAGTTTTCAAAGTGACAGCGTATTTGTATCCGGTGTAAAGATTTAAGACATCTGTCATCATTCATAACTATTGTTTCCGTACCAAAAGTAATTACTTTGACTCTTATTCATTACAATGAAGTAAAAGAATTTATTTATAGTTATTGTACTATATATTTAGAATTATTAAGTATCAGTTTTACGGGAAGAGTGACAAAAAAATTACCTGCAAACAATTTATCAAAAATGGTTTATCTAAAATAAACCGCTGGCAGCGATTTATTTTTTTAATCAAAAATGGTTCTTCTAAAATAAGGATAAAAATTAAACATTTAAAAAATAAACCTGCAGTCAGCAGTTTATTTTGTAAATGTTTAACTTTTATGTAGACATACTTGTATAGTTTTACTCTACATATACTAGAGCCCTCCTTAATAGAGGCCTTTAATATATATATAGGCCTATATATATACTGTATATATATAGTTAATTAAAACAATGATAATTATCTACTCGCTTTTAAATTATGACCATTTAACTGATTACAAAATTCAAAACTATCGTAATGATGATAATTTATTATTTTAAAAAATTAAATTATTATTAAATTATAGAATAGAATCACGAAAATTATTTGGTGCCGAAGATAATTCTGAATAATCTATATTACAACGAATATATTTAATATAAAAAACGCTAGTGTCAATCTCTTCACAATTTTTATTTCATATTTTTAAAAATAATTGAAAATTTAAGATTTCGTATAAGTTTAAAATGAAATAGTTGAGAAACAAAATAGGGGAAATCTAATATTTTATCATGTAATCGTTTTTCCTGTATATCCGCTATTATATCTCTAATAGGCGAACAAAACAAAAGCAATCTGTTGTATGTTCTGTCAGTTAAGCACATTCCGGACGACGTGTTGAAGACAGCTATGAAATATATAACAGGACCTACTCTCTTCTGCTAACTGGAAAAATAATTTTCGAAAGGACTTTAATCAGAATATTATTTTTGAATTTACTTAATTTTAACTGTGTCCTATAATCAATCTAAAAATGTACTTGTTATAGCAAATTTTATTTTAAAAAATTATTCATTCACTCGAAGTTTTATCAATCTAACATTTTGCTTGTTGAAGTGGAACCATTTTAGTAAGAATTTTGAATGTTTTAAGTGACGAATTAAGAATTGTTTTAAAAATTTCTTTATTTTAATTGATTTTTTGGTTGATATTTAATGAGTATGACTATTTATTAGCAAGCATTATAAATTATATTATCTATCTATTACACAGTTCTGCAAGTAAAAAAACTACATAGGATTTTTATACATTTTCTTATAGATTTCAACTTGGTAAAAAGGAAAAAAAAATACTAAAAAAATTCCATCACGTCAATTTTTTTGTTACACTCAAATTTTTGTTTGTATTTAGTGTAAAATTCCTAGTTAATTTAAAATCTAGTATTTTTTTATTATTTAAAAAATGGCCTTAAAATAAAGACTTCTCACATCAATTCTATCAATTATAGCTGGACTTGGCAATAAATAAATAAAAATTGTTAATGGTTGAAGAGAGTAGTGGTAGGAGAGATGGGTTAACTAGTTTTAGTGTTAAGAGGAAGGTCTCATTATCGTATAGAAACAGATTAAAAGTTGATAATGAGTAATATTACTGGTGAGGTTGAGCATGTTTTGACATGTTATTTGGGATACTAGAAATAAATATAAACACTTGCTATTGGATTAGATCATGTTTCAACAAGCTAAATAAGTTCAGTATCTCGCTGGCCATCTAATGCCACACTCAGTTTATATCCAGCATTTGAACGTTACTGTGCTTGTATTTTTATTTCTGGAATGTAGCTCGCAGAGGTTGTGTAATTTCTCCAGACAGCTTCTGTTATGCTTATGGTGAATACACAGAGAAAAGTCAACATCCCCTTTATCTGATCCCCTCTTTTTGAAAACAATGGGAGAAAAGGAAAAAGAAGCATAGAACTCTGTCAAGAATGTAGTGCATAAGATTTTGGAAAATACTAAGGACCCTGACTACAAAACCATTGTACAACGCATGCTGGCAGCGTATGAAGCTCAAGGATGCAAGATGAGCTTAAAAGTTCATTTCTAGCACTCCCATATTTGACTATTTTCCCAAAAACTAGGGAGCCTACAGTGAAGAACGGGATGAAAGATTTCACCAGGATGTCCGTGATATCAAGAGACGTTACCAAGGAAAATGAGATATCAATATGTTAGCTGACTACTATTGGATGCTCAATCGAGAAACCAGAGAAGGAAAATCAGAAACGAGTTCGGAGAAGCATCAAACAGAAGAAGAAAAGGTGTTATAAGAAAAAAAGAGTAGACCTAAAATTGTGTATAAATATAAAAAAACAATTGTTTGATTAGTTGTAAGAAAATATATTTAGTTCATTGTAATAAATAAGAGTTTTTATCAAATATTTGTTTTCATTTTGCAAAAAGCCTATACGTGATGGGGTGTTACGGAAGTCATTTTTAGAATCTCCGATCTTTAAAACATATAATTCAGCAAAAATATCCCATGCAGCTGGAAAAAAAATTTTTTTTGCAGACCTGTGTTATTAAAAATTAATATTTAATTTAATAACTAAAAAATAAACTAACATTTCGATATTTTATTGTTTTTAAAATACTAAATATAATTTTGTCAACATTACTTGTAAAAAAAATATTAAATTTTAAAATAATTTAAGCATTTTGGATCTGTTAATTACTCTAAAACTAAAATATTTTTTTGTATTCAATTTTTTATATTTTTATATTTTTTAAATATTCCTAATTACCGAAACTGTACAACTTTAAGAAAAAGAAAAAGAAAAACGAAACATTAAGGTTGGAAATCTTGTGTAAACATTAAACTAGAATGGAATTCTAAATGATAATTTCCTATATCTAGACTTATACACGATTCTAAAAGGTCTTTTCACGACCTATCATCATCTACAAATGCCACAATCTAGCTGTATATTATACAGATTCCGAAACTTTTCTAAGTCGCAATCTCTTTAATGACGATCATATTTCTTGCTAAATTAACTCAATGACGACAGAAAATTTCTGCCCTTCACCTCTGGTGGATGATAAGCGAAGGATAAGAAAAAACAAGAGAGGAGGGATTAACCTGAATCTTTACGTCATCTGTTACGATAAATGTTTGATTTCTCCAAATCCTTCTAATTCCCAAAGAAATTAAATCGGTTATCTCAATCTGTTCTTTTATTTCTTGTCTTCTTTTCTGGCCTATTATCTGATTGTTGCTAAAAAAAAAGAAAAAACAGGTAATGCCGATACCGACAATCAAGGTTACACGAGCATTTTAGCAGCATTTGTACTGTACGTACTAAAAATACGAAATAATTACAAAAATATAAATTTTGTGATCTGTTATTTTGTAAGAAACTTATAATATGCAATAATTTACTAATTCTGATGTTATTTTATATGTAAAAAATAAATAAAAATCCAGCAACAAGTTGCGTAACTTTTCCGGTAATTCTGTACGGAGCCATCTGTTATGAGAGTTTATTAAGAATTAACTTTTACATTATTAAATATAAAATAGCAAAAAGCTTCGTTTTGTGGTTTGAGGGTATTTAAAAAATTGAAAATGCTAATAACGAGTAAAAGCTTCATTAAGTCCGATTCCACTCGAGATACGACACGTGACCCCCCTCTATCTCCCACCACATCGACCTTTAACCACCGAAAATTAATGGCATCAATGCCTCCAATATACAAACCTCCTTGCAAAATTTCAGAAAGTTTCGGCAAAAGACACAGGAGTTATTAAGCTTCAAAATGAGTTAACAAAATTGTACACTCCCGCACTAATTTGTTCTTGCATTTCTGGACGTTTCAAGGTCCACAAATAAAAAATAAAATATAAAGATCTTGACCGATCGCCATACTTCCCCTCTCTTATATAAAACAGTCAGGAAAGTTAAAGATTAAAAATACAATTACGATTTGAGACATTAATTAAAACAAATATTAAAGTTTTCAACTTCATTTATTAAAATAAAATGAAAAAACGATCCTTTTTCTATTCCAATGTTCAACGCCTAATAAATTAAATTATCCTTTTCGTAATTATTTAATGATGAAACGAATTGCTATTCAGGAGACGAAAGAGAACAAACGGCTAAATATTCTGCATCTAATAGCTTGTTTAATCGAATCGGCCAGAAAATCCGAAACAGAACGAGAATATAAATGAAGTTAGTTCCACTAATCTGTTTCTTCTGAGTAAACAAATCACTCTTGCTTTTTTCTAAACCGAGTTTTATGTATAAAATCTTGCTGTTTTATACTTTTTATAAACATTTTATATTTTCTAAATATATAGGCCTACTCTCTGTAAATCAGCATATTCCTGATTATATATAATACTAAAAAACAATAGATAAATTAAAATGCAGATACACGATAACGATAATAAATCACATATTTCTATTATCAAGGCCCAAGAGATGGAGAGACCATTTTAGGCCCCCTTTCGGAGACCCTTCTCATACAAATAATGATATTGAAGTTAAAAACCAATCTAGTATAATGTTAGCCCGTGGCCAAAGTTTTATTTGATGAAATAATCAGAAAATGGACAATTTTTTAATTTTTCCCTTTGATGGGACCCCTAAAGTTCTTGAGCTCTGATGAGCCCTATACCACGAGATGTGTGTGTTAATTGTATTACTAAATATATTATAGTCAACGCTTCTGTTACAGTATAAGACCTTATACGCTAGCAGATACGTTAATTAATGAATCACTTATTAAACTTATCGTATGAGACATTTCCCAAAAATATAAAACACATTCTAGTAAATTACAGTGCGATGTCTTTACTATAAAAGGATTAATTACGAGAAATAATTCATCTAAATTAAAGCGTTGTATTTTTATTACTAAAGAAAATATATGGATATAACCTGAAAGTATAAGAGAAAATAGGAAATGAAATTTTCATTCGTGTTACATATAAACAACAAGAAACATTAGAATAAATTTATATACATCGCCGTATTTGATAACTAGGTTCGTTGATACGTTTTCACACGTCAGGCCAAATGATAGCGAGCGTGCGGTTAGTAGAAGGGGGAAAAAATTAATAAAAATCGCTTCTGCGAAATGATAATACAAATATCTTAGTTGAATCCATCAGTTGAAATCATAATAAATTTATATTCTGAAAGTTAGCATATGCAACAGCTAGGTTGAAGCTCTTAAATTTTCTTGTAATGCACGCTTATCACGCTCGTTCATTTTGACGATTTGTTTCGAGAACGGAACAGGATAGTTTATAGTAAATGCATTCTGTAAACGAAGATTAATTCGCCTTAAATGTCGATTAAAACTCATATTTAAGATGTATTTCGATTCGAGGAATTGTGTATCAATCTATTTGACGTGAGGAAACAAACGACGGTTAAATTTCGAGAGCACGTGTTTCTGGTTTATTTGGTTTTTCATCCCTGAAAAAACCTTTCGTAAAAACTTACTTTCTTAATAATAAACCAGTATATATTTAAGTATTGTTAATAAAGTTTTAATTTAATTTTTAGACATTGATAAAGAAAATATGCAGAAAAAAAATCTAGTAATTACAGGACAGAGGAGGAAAAAAAAAATGTAAACTCGGTGATCGTCGTGCATAACATAAAAATGTCAATAAAATTCATATCTCATATACAAATTATTTATCAATAAATTCTTCAAAAGGTGAACAAAATCAAATATTTTAATTATTTTTGGATAATTATAATTAAGCTTTTTTAAAACGTCTTTATCAATCAATTTTTTATGTTTCAGAATTCCTAAATTATCAATTAAGAATTCCGAAAACATTAAAAAAACTTTTAATAATTTCAGCTGATAAGATATTTTCACGCAGTGTGAATAGTTTTAGATAAATTTAGACATTTTTTTTTCGACAACTTTATTTTATTTATACCAATGATTCATATAACAGAATAAAGGAAAATTAATATGAAATTAATATTTTATAATCCAAGATATAACAGTTATACTTGAATAATGGTTAACATAATCCATAGTCTGGCTTATACTAGGTTACGCATTCTATATATTAACAATTATGCAAGAGTAGAGTCTAAAGATTTGTTCTAAAAATAGTAAGCGTGTTGCTTTTCTATAGATTTATTTTTAAAATAGTAAGAATTACAAAACCTGCTGACTAATTGGGGGTAAAGATTGCCCGAGTTAACGTGGTGTTTTCTCAAAGACGTGAAAAACGAAAAGGTGGATATACAGTACAGTAATTTATTACAATCAACTCTACAAGTTTTAACGAGCTTTAGCAGGTTAGACTGCTGAATTACAGGAAATGAGCTCAAAAAATTTCATATCAGTACAGTATACAGTAATAATTTACCGACTACACAATGTACAGTACAGTACGTACGGTTTGGTTTATTCATATACCACAACATGACACGTGGGCGACCTGCCGATGGGGAATGCCTCCCGGAGGTCTTTTTTGGGGAAACTGGCCCCTATTATAGGTGTTAGTAACCTGAAGAAAACAAGGAAAACCCACGTGATCAGCCAGTAGACGAGGCGCGAACCCACGACCAAATCCGTATCTATCAGTGTTCTGTAGATTTATCAACTCGACTACTGCTAGGCAACCACAATGCAAGGTATTGCAGACTTCTGGATATAAAAAACAATCGTTAATTATAAGTTTTGTATTGTCAAGAAAATTGTACAGTAATTTAAATATTGCACAATTTTTCGAAGAAAAGTTTTTTCGGGATTTATTGTATTTTCATACAAATTATTGATCTTACAGGAATTTCGTAATAATTTATTATCGGCGAACTAAGAAAAATTTATCTAACTGGAAATAAATTTTAAAAACTAAAGAAATGGTAAAGGTTAAAACCCGTATCACATAAAACAACGTTTTAAAAATAATTAACCTTAAAAATCGATTATCTTTTTGCCACTGCAATGGCTTGAGTTTATTTTATAGTCCATTTCCGTCGTAAATTGTGGTTGGATTTTGTTACCGCTGCTGACGTTGAATGAATGTTAGGTTCCGCCCTGTCTGATCACTCACAATCCAGAATTCATGAATGAATGGTTTCAAACATAATCTATCACATTGAATAGTTGTATGCTCAGGCACGCACCCAACAGCTTCACATTTTCCTCTTCAACAGGTCTGCATTTATAGTATTTGCCAACATTAGAAAATGAAAACATAGCTATTGCGTGTAGCCAAAATATTAAAACATTACTCTCTAATAAAACGAAAGAAATTAACTATATTATTGAAAGTAATTAGATTTAATTGATATATAATATATAGAACCAATTAACCAAGTAATTAAAAGGCGTTCTAATCTTTTTTTGGACGAATTATATTTTATTAAATGATAAAACTAACAAAAATAAATAAAATAAAATAAATGACGGAAAATTTGATAAACGAGCTTAATAAAAGGATTAAATCTGAAATAATATTAGTAGCTACGACTGTATTGATTGTCAGCCAACAGAATTGTGTCGAACTCTCTACTGCGAGGAACAAATTCCGAGCTGATAAAGTCAAGTAAAGTTGTCTATAAATCTAAAGTATAAATAATGTTTATTTACATCGAGATTTACACGAATCTAGCGGAATGAAATAAACCAATATTATTACTTTTTAGGTTATAAACAAAACTGGAGCCAACCTATAAAGTCTAAACTTTAGAAATATTACTAACACGAATAAAACTTTCACAATTATTCCACTAGATTTATGAAAGAAAAATAAAAATTATTTTTTTTCTCTCTCTATATTTACATTGAAATGTCAGAAGGGCTATTTTAAAAGTAGGAAAATAAGGTTTTTTTTTTTAAATGTGATACGTTTATTAAATTTACTCGGTTTTAATTCGAAAATTGTGAAATTATTCTGTTTATCATATCATTAAAATTGCTTAGAGGCTTGAAATATGTATTTAACATCAAAACAATTTGAAATATATTTATTAAAATTTAAGTATTTACAAATACAGTACTAATTTACGCTACTTTAAATTTGATCTGATGATAAATTTAATGAATCAAAAAGTATAAACTGCACGGAATTACTGTGTTTGCAAACTAATTGATCATCCAATTATATCATATATTTAAACATATTGAGAGAAAAGAGAAGCCTCGATATTTAAAATAAAGTTATAAAAAACAAAAAACTTCAACAAAATTTTCATTGTGAAACTAAACTTCTGTCAGACAGGCATTGATTTTATATAAAAGTGTTTCCTATAAAATTAAGGAACGAAATGGAAATTAAATAAATCACACATTTATGGAGATCCACATAAGTAAAAGTAAAAATTACAAGAGTAAAATTGAATAAGAGGAGGCAGCCGAGAGAAAATTAATGCTCAACAAAAAGTAAGCCCATATCTTATCTGTTTTCCACACAGCGCACACCTAACGCTTTGACTTATTCCTACTTTCCATGTTTATAAAAGTAATTGATCCGTCTTCGCATTTATTTTTCCACTACACTGCTTAATAAGCACTTTCTTCTTTAAATATTCGATTGAGTTACAGAAAAATAATTGCAATTAGTTTAATATATACACAACTTTTTACAAGTAACTTATTTAAATTAGTAATTCGTTTATTAATCAATCCGATATTTTGATAAGATTTTTTACTTAATTACAATATTTATTCGGAAAATACATTTTAGTATTTGAAAATCCATAAAAAATTTTATTTATAAATATATATAAATCATTTTTAAACTTTTAAAATACATTTTTATTTCCAAAATGTATATTTAAAAAAAAATCAGAATAAAAATAATTCAAGAATACAGAAAAAATTATATAATTTACACGCATAGTTCTACTGCAGTAATTGAATCAAAAAATATTATAATTCATATTTTTATATGACCAAAAGATAAAAACTCAACTTCAGTATATAATTATTATCGATTAAACTAATAAATGAACATTGGAATTCATTAACAGAAAAAGTATAAGAAAAAAAATCCTACTTTCTTTTTCGCCTTTTATTACTCTTAATTAAAAGTTCGAAAAAATGAAAGGAAGACTCTGAACTAAAAATGAAACATTGAAACCTCTGAGTTTTAATTGATTACACAGATATTAGATCAAAGTTTTACACAGTAAAAAATATTTTATATATTTCTTAATCGAACCCAATCGTTTGCAGTTATCCTCCTTAAGCATTAGCCTACTTCTAACAGAAGCATTTATTCTATAAACTGTTTTTTCTGTTGAGTTAATTTCTCATGCTATAATATCAGTATTCACATTTAATCCAATCCTTTGACAACAAAACAGCTTTATTTCTAACTAAAAGGGTTCAATTAACAAGCTCTACATTAAAGGTAAGCACACCTCGTGCTTCAATCAACGACACCTAACAGAGATGATTTTATTAATTAAGATGTATCCGCAGCCTTCCCATAGCCAAATTATAGCCACGACATTTTCAAAACAGCAAGACCTTCGGAAACAAATTAGATTAATATTTTCGAATTTTTTTTTAAATGTAAATAAAAGATGAAAGGTAATAATCTTGTATGCAAAATCTTCAACCTTCCACACCAGATTTTTTTAAAAAAGCGATAAAGATTGTCTGATTATAGACGATCATCTACCAGATTAGAGAAATCATCTATTAAATTCGCGAAGAAAAATTATTTAGATCTTAACATTAAGTCTGAAACGGGATAAGAATCTACTTTCATTTCTCTACTCAATTATATCTTTATTTTTATCTAAATATTTCAAATTTTATTGAACTCGTACTCTTCTTCTAAAATAGAACACCTACGTTGAGAAATTCTTTCTATTATTTGAAAAAGTAACACTTAAAGTATTAAAATTTTAAACGTTTTGTGTGCGATTTAAAAACATTGCTGTTATATGTGACTAAACAATAGAGAAAATTATACAGTTATTGCAGTTTGATGCTAATGTTAATACAATTACTTATTGTGACGATGCCACAATAAGTAATTGTTTGTATTAAGTAAATATGATTTCAAAATGCCGGGATGCATTTTGAAATTATATTTTAATTCAAAAACAACCTTTCCGTATCTGGTCTCGATTTTCATTAACTCCGTTCTACAGATTAACGAAGGACGGACAGATGTAATCTACAGATCCGCAATTTGAAAATTGCAGCTCGATAAATTTAGCTGCAGCATTATATAATTTTATAATAGTATAGTTTACACCATTATTGAAGAATTGCCATATTTGAAAATAAGCGCTAATCTTTTGTAAAAATATAATAAATTAATCGTTAAAATCCTCAAATCTATAATTTAATATTATTTTTTTTTTAATTTTTCATTGAAAATATTCCACTTATATTACCACTATATTTACACTGAATTTCCGAGATACACTTGCTCTTTATCTAATATCTTTCATTTTTGTAATATTTATAAAAGACATTAATAAGTTATATCTTTGGTTTTTATGAAGAAAAACATGAGTACAGTATCTCGAAAAATATTTTAAATATATTATTATTATATTCATTATTTTAATACAGATCCATCAAATACAATGTGTTTTTATTTATTTATCGAAAATTATCTTTTATTTTAACAAAAGATAACTTATATTAGTTTGCAAAACGGATAAAAAAATATTCTTGTCTTAATCAGACTGGAGTAATATTAAATTGTTAATATTTGGAAATTCAAATTTATATGGCCCATTTCTTTTCTTAAAATTTAAACAACTTTACAGGATATGTGAAAAAAATTAATAGCAGAATTGCACGCGATTCATAAAATCAGAATGAATCTAACACACTAAAAATATATGTACAATTTTAAAAATTTTGATAGGAAACGAATAAAAAAGATTTCCTGATTCATCGATTTAGACATTCCGTATAAATACATGCCGTCCTGTCACAACATGGCTCTTCACTGACGGAATCACTGACTATTTATCAAAAATATTAGATAGAAAAATGAAAGCAACTCGAATTTCAAGTTCAATTTTTCTTGTTTCTTTCGAATAAAATCTTATTTTTTAAATAATATACTGTTTTAAAAATACACCAGCACCACAAATATTTTTTTAAGTAACATTTTTTTTTTAGTTTAGATATTTAAACGAATAAAGCTTGCAAATAAATCTGTTTTTAGCAAAAATTTCCAGAAGAATAAAAAGTAATTTTTTATGTAATTGGACAATTAGGATCTTTAATTAGAAGATAAATATTTGAAAATTGCTTACGAAATGCTTTAAATTATGTAGATTAGCTTATTTTACATCTCTATTGTTTAAATATTTATGTGTATTCTATATACCGTACTTTTCCCTTAAAATAAATATATTTTAATATTTATGTAATTACAGACCATTATAGGCTACATAATTAACTGTACAGTTTCACATTTTATTTTAAAAAATAATTGGAAAAAAATTAATTTGTTAATAAATGTATCTAATAATTAATTTGAAATAAATGTAAATTATTGTCGACTTATGTTTTATTATGCTTTAATTATAACTTTTTCCAAGTTACTTGATTATATTGCAGAATTTCTGTAATATAATCAAGTTTCTGTAATATAAAATGCTTTCAGAAACTGAACTATTTCATTAAATGTCTGAAGAAGAAAAATGTTTTCAAATATATATATAGGCTATATTGTCATGAAATTTTCCTCGAGTTTTCTTTCTTCTCTCAGAAAACTATAATGCATTTCAATATTTGATAAACACTTTTTCCTAAATCAGAGGTTCCCAATCTTTTTCATGTATCGACCCTTTTTAAGAAAAATTTTATCCATCGACTCCCTTCATTATATTATATACTATATATTATACAGTATTATATATAAATATATACTGCATATGCCGTAGTATTTTACAACATTTTTTATAAGACATCTTCCTACATTTATTTAAGAGCAAAAAAAAAATGTAAAACTTTTAATATTTTTAAATAAATTTTTTATATTTGCAAACTTTTATCGACTCCTAAGGAGTGAACACGGATCCCATTGGGAAACACTGTCCTAAATACATTACTTAATGTGTAGATGAGCTAACGAAAAAGGAAAAAAGTGGAAGCAAATAATTTAAAAATATTCCGTAATCAATATATATTAAACAATCGTTTAATTTTAATATTTATTGATTACGGAAGTTTTGGAAGTAGAAAGAACATCTCACGTTTAATATATCACCTGTAAATAAGATTTATATTGAAAACAATAGATTTATTTTAAATACATTTCAATTTTTTAATAATTTTCTTTTTACTTAAATACGCATCAACGTAAAATTTTTCAGTTACCAAACAAAAGAAACAAATTTATTTCGATCAATGAAACATAAAACTTTCGTGTTAGATTGCACATTGGTATGGTTAAATGTCGTTGCCATGGCGATTGGGCAAATTTTCTGCTTCAGCAAAAGTAAATTGTTATTTGGAATCCGATAGTTTTCTTTTGTTTGTCTGTTTTAAAACAAATATTAATTCGGTGCGTAAAAAATTAATAATTCACTTTATTAAAAAAAATCACTTCAAGTGTGTCAAGGTAGTGTACTTAAAGGTTTTTTTTTTTTTTTAATGAAGTGCTTTGCAGTTTCGAACTAAGAAAAATGTAGATCTATATGAAAATATAATAAATGATAATAAAAATTATATTCACATACCTTACTTGGTATGCCGTTACGGAACGTGAATTTAATGCTATCACGCTTCTCATAGATAGAGAAGCCAAGTTCATTATTGCTTTCTCAATATTGTGAAGTTGGTATGCAGCGTCTTAGAAATGAAAGTCTGTAAGTAGAAGGAGATATCAGTCCGACATCATTTCATTTAGACATCTTTGGCTTCGGGCAGAGCGAGTACAATAAAAGGATCTGTGGGAGTTGTCACCAGTCTTGTAATATGATTTCGTAACAGACCACCCTTAGGTTGACACAGTCAATGTGATTAAGATATGATAAGACAGATCCACGTGACACTATATAATGACTCTCAAAAACAACTGTGAAACCAATAAAGTCGTTTTCTAAATTTCATCTCCTGGAGAGCACTCTCCTCTTGAAACAAAAACGCTATTTTCCCCCCCTAGTATATTTCACTGTAGCTTTTTAAGTATTAAATTAAATTGATTGAAATATCTTCGCAGCAGAAATTATAAAAACAACTTCAAAAATTTCATTAGTTGGAGAAATAAAAGACTTGATTTTAGTGTAAAAATATTCGTTTTTTTTTAAACAACTATCAATTATGTAACAAAGTATGTACTGTACTATATTTAGTATAATAAAATAATGTTTTTTATATCTCGTTGGCAAATCTAAAAGAAATTGATGGTATACTAATTTCGTTTACATTATCGTTAGTTAATTCNACATATTGAGAAAAAAGAGAAGCCTCGATATTTAAAATAAAGTTATAAAAAACAAAAAACTTCAACAAAATTTTCATTGTGAAACTAAACTTCTGTCAGACAGGCATTGATTTTATATAAAAGTGTTTCCTATAAAATTAAGGAACGAAATGGAAATTAAATAAATCACACATTTATGGAGATCCACATAAGTAAAAGTAAAAATTACAAGAGTAAAATTGAATAAGAGGAGGCAGCCGAGAGAAAATTAATGCTCAACAAAAAGTAAGCCCATATCTTATCTGTTTTCCACACAGCGCACACCTAACGCTTTGACTTATTCCTACTTTCCATGTTTATAAAAGTAATTGATCCGTCTTCGCATTTATTTTTTCACTACACTGCTTAATAAGCACTTTCTTCTTTAAATATTCGATTGAGTTACAGAAAAATAATTGCAATTAGTTTAATATATACACAACTTTTTACAAGTAACTTATTTAAATTAGTAATTCGTTTATTAATCAATCCGATATTTTGATAAGATTTTTTACTTAATTACAATATTTATTCGGAAAATACATTTTAGTATTTGAAAATCCATAAAAAATTTTATTTATAAATATATATAAATCATTTTTAAACTTTTAAAATACATTTTTATTTCCAAAATGTATATTTAAAAAAAAATCAGAATAAAAATAATTCAAGAATACAGAAAAAATTATATAATTTACACGCATAGTTCTACTGCAGTAATTGAATCAAAAAATATTATAATTCATATTTTTATATGACCAAAAGATAAAAACTCAACTTCAGTATATAATTATTATCGATTAAACTAATAAATGAACATTGGAATTCATTAACAGAAAAAGTATAAGAAAAAAAATCCTACTTTCTTTTTCGCCTTTTATTACTCTTAATTAAAAGTTCGAAAAAATGAAAGGAAGACTCTGAACTAAAAATGAAACATTGAAACCTCTGAGTTTTAATTGATTACACAGATATTAGATCAAAGTTTTACACAGTAAAAAATATTTTATATATTTCTTAATCGAACCCAATCGTTTGCAGTTATCCTCCTTAAGCATTAGCCTACTTCTAACAGAAGCATTTATTCTATAAACTGTTTTTTCTGTTGAGTTAATTTCTCATGCTATAATATCAGTATTCACATTTAATCCAATCCTTTGACAACAAAACAGCTTTATTTCTAACTAAAAGGGTTCAATTAACAAGCTCTACATTAAAGGTAAGCACACCTCGTGCTTCAATCAACTACACCTAACAGAGATGATTTTATTAATTAAGATGTATCCGCAGCCTTCCCATAGCCAAATTATAGCCACGACATTTTCAAAACAGCAAGACCTTCGGAAACAAATTAGATTAATATTTTCGAATTTTTTTTTAAATGTAAATAAAAGATGAAAGGTAATAATCTTGTATGCAAAATCTTCAACCTTCCACACCAGATTTTTTTAAAAAAGCGATAAAGATTGTCTGATTATAGACGATCATCTACCAGATTAGAGAAATCATCTATTAAATTCGCGAAGAAAAATTATTTAGATCTTAACATTAAGTCTGAAACGGGATAAGAATCTACTTTCATTTCTCTACTCAATTATATCTTTATTTTTATCTAAATATTTCAAATTTTATTGAACTCGTACTCTTCTTCTAAAATAGAACACCTACGTTGAGAAATTCTTTCTATTATTTGAAAAAGTAACACTTAAAGTATTAAAATTTTAAACGTTTTGTGTGCGATTTAAAAACATTGCTGTTATATGTGACTAAACAATAGAGAAAATTATACAGTTATTGCAGTTTGATGCTAATGTTAATACAATTACTTATTGTGACGATGCCACAATAAGTAATTGTTTGTATTAAGTAAATATGATTTCAAAATGCCGGGATGCATTTTGAAATTATATTTTAATTCAAAAACAACCTTTCCGTATCTGGTCTCGATTTTCATTAACTCCGTTCTACAGATTAACGAAGGACGGACAGATGTAATCTACAGATCCGCAATTTGAAAATTGCAGCTCGATAAATTTAGCTGCAGCATTATATAATTTTATAATAGTATAGTTTACACCATTATTGAAGAATTGCCATATTTGAAAATAAGCGCTAATCTTTTGTAAAAATATAATAAATTAATCGTTAAAATCCTCAAATCTATAATTTAATATTATTTTTTTTTTAATTTTTCATTGAAAATATTCCACTTATATTACCACTATATTTACACTGAATTTCCGAGATACACTTGCTCTTTATCTAATATCTTTCATTTTTGTAATATTTATAAAAGACATTAATAAGTTATATCTTTGGTTTTTATGAAGAAAAACATGAGTACAGTATCTCGAAAAATATTTTAAATATATTATTATTATATTCATTATTTTAATACAGATCCATCAAATACAATGTGTTTTTATTTATTTATCGAAAATTATCTTTTATTTTAACAAAAGATAACTTATATTAGTTTGCAAAACGGATAAAAAAATATTCTTGTCTTAATCAGACTGGAGTAATATTAAATTGTTAATATTTGGAAATTCAAATTTATATGGCCCATTTCTTTTCTTAAAATTTAAACAACTTTACAGGATATGTGAAAAAAATTAATAGCAGAATTGCACGCGATTCATAAAATCAGAATGAATCTAACACACTAAAAATATATGTACAATTTTAAAAATTTTGATAGGAAACGAATAAAAAAGATTTCCTGATTCATCGATTTAGACATTCCGTATAAATACATGCCGTCCTGTCACAACATGGCTCTTCACTGACGGAATCACTGACTATTTATCAAAAATATTAGATAGAAAAATGAAAGCAACTCGAATTTCAAGTTCAATTTTTCTTGTTTCTTTCGAATAAAATCTTATTTTTTAAATAATATACTGTTTTAAAAATACACCAGCACCACAAATATTTTTTTAAGTAACATTTTTTTTTTAGTTTAGATATTTAAACGAATAAAGCTTGCAAATAAATCTGTTTTTAGCAAAAATTTCCAGAAGAATAAAAAGTAATTTTTTATGTAATTGGACAATTAGGATCTTTAATTAGAAGATAAATATTTGAAAATTGCTTACGAAATGCTTTAAATTATGTAGATTAGCTTATTTTACATCTCTATTGTTTAAATATTTATGTGTATTCTATATACCGTACTTTTCCCTTAAAATAAATATATTTTAATATTTATGTAATTACAGACCATTATAGGCTACATAATTAACTGTACAGTTTCACATTTTATTTTAAAAAATAATTGGAAAAAAATTAATTTGTTAATAAATGTATCTAATAATTAATTTGAAATAAATGTAAATTATTGTCGACTTATGTTTTATTATGCTTTAATTATAACTTTTTCCAAGTTACTTGATTATATTGCAGAATTTCTGTAATATAATCAAGTTTCTGTAATATAAAATGCTTTCAGAAACTGAACTATTTCATTAAATGTCTGAAGAAGAAAAATGTTTTCAAATATATATATAGGCTATATTGTCATGAAATTTTCCTCGAGTTTTCTTTCTTCTCTCAGAAAACTATAATGCATTTCAATATTTGATAAACACTTTTTCCTAAATCAGAGGTTCCCAATCTTTTTCATGTATCGACCCTTTTTAAGAAAAATTTTATCCATCGACTCCCTTCATTATATTATATACTATATATTATACAGTATTATATATAAATATATACTGCATATGCCGTAGTATTTTACAACATTTTTTATAAGACATCTTCCTACATTTATTTAAGAGCAAAAAAAAAATGTAAAACTTTTAATATTTTTAAATAAATTTTTTATATTTGCAAACTTTTATCGACTCCTAAGGAGTGAACACGGATCCCATTGGGAAACACTGTCCTAAATACATTACTTAATGTGTAGATGAGCTAACGAAAAAGGAAAAAAGTGGAAGCAAATAATTTAAAAATATTCCGTAATCAATATATATTAAACAATCGTTTAATTTTAATATTTATTGATTACGGAAGTTTTGGAAGTAGAAAGAACATCTCACGTTTAATATATCACCTGTAAATAAGATTTATATTGAAAACAATAGATTTATTTTAAATACATTTCAATTTTTTAATAATTTTCTTTTTACTTAAATACGCATCAACGTAAAATTTTTCAGTTACCAAACAAAAGAAACAAATTTATTTCGATCAATGAAACATAAAACTTTCGTGTTAGATTGCACATTGGTATGGTTAAATGTCGTTGCCATGGCGATTGGGCAAATTTTCTGCTTCAGCAAAAGTAAATTGTTATTTGGAATCCGATAGTTTTCTTTTGTTTGTCTGTTTTAAAACAAATATTAATTCGGTGCGTAAAAAATTAATATTTCACTTTATTAAAAAAAATCACTTCGATAAAGTAAAGGTAGTGTACTTAAAGGTTTTTTTTTTTTTTAATGAAGTGCTTTGCAGTTTCGAACTAAGAAAAATGTAGATCTATATGAAAATATAATAAATGATAATAAAAATTATATTCACATACCTTACTTGGTATGCCGTTACGGAACGTGAATTTAATGCTATCACGCTTCTCATAGATAGAGAAGCCAAGTTCATTATTGCTTTCTCAATATTGTGAAGTTGGTATGCAGCGTCTTAGAAATGAAAGTCTGTAAGTAGAAGGAGATATCAGTCCGACATCATTTCATTTAGACATCTTTGGCTTCGGGCAGAGCGAGTACAATAAAAGGATCTGTGGGAGTTGTCACCAGTCTTGTAATATGATTTCGTAACAGACCACCCTTAGGTTGACACAGTCAATGTGATTAAGATATGATAAGACAGATCCACGTGACACTATATAATGACTCTCAAAAACAACTGTGAAACCAATAAAGTCGTTTTCTAAATTTCATCTCCTGGAGAGCACTCTCCTCTTGAAACAAAAACGCTATTTTCCCCCCTAGTATATTTCACTGTAGCTTTTTAAGTATTAAATTAAATTGATTGAAATATCTTCGCAGCAGAAATTATAAAAACAACTTCAAAAATTTCATTAGTTGGAGAAATAAAAGACTTGATTTTAGTGTAAAAATATTCGTTTTTTTTTAAACAACTATCAATTATGTAACAAAGTATGTACTGTACTATATTTAGTATAATAAAATACTATTTTTTATTAATCAAAATATTTTAATATATTTTCCTCAACGTTTTATAAATTATTTCTTTATAGTAGTATAATTTTAATTCAAAACTTTTTAATTTATTGTATAAAAACTTTGTATTAATAAAAAAAAATATAAATGAGGAATAAAAAATATTCGATTTCTTAGACGAATTATTAATTATAATCATTATGTTCTTCTAACTTACAAGTCTTTTTATGTAAAATATATACAGTAAACGATAGAAATCTACTGAGGTTAATTTTATAAGTAATTTACTAATTTCTATCACTTTTCTTTGTACTATATATATTATATTAAAGTAGATTAAAGTAGAAGCAATTATAGCATAATATATGCAGTTAACATAGCACAAAAAAGGTGCTTAAAACTTACAATCTTAAAGAATAATAAATAGTAGTTCTGCATTGAAAAAATATCGTTTCCTACATACCATGTATATATGTATGTATGTGTATATATATATATATAATTAAATTTAGTAAAAAAAGATTCTCACCAATATCTGTTGATCCACCCCAAGTACCTTGATGGGCATGACGAGCCAATTTTGTCATAATATCAATATACGTCTTGGAAGAAGACAGACATCCTGCAAAGATAAATGAAACTATAGTCACCAGAGATAAGTGATTAACAATCATGGATGAAATACAAATGCTATTGCTTTGTCCATATTTTAAGATATGGAAAAATAAATTAAAAACAAAACATTGAAAAATTATGTTACTTTAACGATTTAGCAATGAGGTCATCACACTAAATATAACTTCTGAAAATAGCTTAAGAATATGAAACACACTCTTAACAGCAGAGTTCAAATTATTTTCCAATTTTGACCATAACTAGATATAGTCTTAATAATTTTAACGTTCTTTCTGTATTAATTACATTTATTAAATATTCACCAAATTTATTAATTCGAAATGAATATTCAATATAAAAGTTAATATTTTATAAATAGAAAAACAATTTAAATTAATTTAATAATACATTAAGTAAATGATAAAGATTTTATTTTTCTGTATATAAACAACAAGATCTCGCTAATATTTTAATTCATTTAAATGTAATTATAAAAATATTGTTATTGAAATGTACAGTAAAACCTGAATGGAACCTGGATAAAAAGGAAACATGCCTAAACAAAAAAAAAATTCTTCGAAACGGAATGATTTTCTACGATAAAAAGAACTTGTTCGAAACGGAAACATGTCAAACCTGAAAAAATATTCGGTACTGTGCGAGTCCAGTTTACACAGGTTTTGTATATAAATTTATACAAGTAACTATTAAATTTTTCAAATATCAGATTATATAATATCGGTACAAGCTTCAGTCATACATCTTAATTGGAACATTTTATTATCTTTAAGAATGTTTACAATGTTATAAGACAATAATAATTTTTGACGGTTTAAATTGTATAAAAAAAAAATCTCAAATAATTTTAGTATTTTAAATACAAGTAAATCACAAAAAATATAAGTATATTATGTATGAAATAAAATTATAATTATAAGCCTATTTAAGATTACAATTAAATATACAGCGAAACTTGGTTAAATTGGAAAGATATTCTGTACCGTGTGGTTCCGGTTTACACAAGTTTTCTTGTAATTAAAAATATTTAAAGTTATGCTTTATCTTTTTAAAACAATGTTTTTTTTACTTTAATTTCTGAAATAGTTTCTATTTTTTTTTTTAAATTTAATGTGCTAAAGTCGCATTACTTTCGATTGATATCGCTATATATATATATAATGTGTGAGTGTATATAGAACTTTTATAGCATGAAATTCTATCTTATAAAATCTTTCATTTGTGATTATGTTGAGATATCTGTTTTATTACTTAATGGATCATAGATGATAAACATTATAAACGAAATAAACTGAAGTTATCGTTGACCGCAAGCAAAGAAATAGTCTCAAGTGCAAAACTGGAAAAGTACCTCAAGCAATAATATTTGCTGGAAAGTATTAAAAAAATACTAAATTTCAATCGATAAAAGAAGATTCAGACAAAAAAAAACATATATTACCAGTATCTTTTTTCTTTAAATATTTGTACAACATTGTGTATAAATGTATTTAAAGAAATAAATTTAAATGTATTTTTTTTATAAGATTTTTTTACACATTAAATTATTCTTTAATATTTTCTTGCTAATTTCATTTTTTTCTGATTTTTAATTATAAAATGGAAACAATGGTAAAAAATCATTAAGGTTTTGATGTTTTTTTTTATCTGTAAGACTCGAGTTTATATTATTAAAATATATGAGTAATTAAATTAATCGGAAAAAACTTGTTTTGAGATAAACAAGATAAAGCAAATAAAATAGCGAAGTTGCAAAAGTTGAAATACAAATAAACTAAGCGATTCTAATAAAATGTGAAATATTTTCTAGTGGAAGATGTTTGCAAGTATTAACTCTCAAAACTGAAATATTAGTACAGATGATCTGTCAGAGGTCAAAAATATACGGGTACACCATCTTTCAGAATTTCTATTATATTATATATAAACAAAACGGCATTAAAAATACATCAAAATAATAAAATAATTTAACAAAAAAAAAATATATATATATNAAATATATGAATTCTGTAAACAATTACTTAGACATAGAATTCACATACACAAAAATAGCACCAAGCCCAGATCAAGTCCCATGGAAGAAACTATATATAGTAGTATATTGTTAAAAATGAAACATGGTGATATCAGACAAAAATTTCTCGTTTTATAGTATTTTATTATTATTGACACTTCTATAGAATCGGGGATAAACAGCGTTGCATTGTCGCAATTATTTTCCAGACAACGAAAGTACAATCTTTAAAAAAAAAAAAAAAAAAACAGTAATATCTATGAAATAACTTCATACTTCATTTAAATAATTAAACTGTAGGCCTATTTTTCAATTCATTTTATAAGAGTATGAATAGGCTAAATAATAACACACAGTTAGGTCGGTTTTCAATAAATTTCAGCTTTTTTTATATACAAATTATAGAAATTTTTATAAATCAATGTATTGTGAGTATAACAATTAAAACAGATCATACTTCAAATCTAACTTTAGCCAAGACGGATAATAAATACACAGATTTTATGAGCCGGTTTAATGCAAAATTGTTACTGTAACTGCGTGTAACATGTTCATATCAAGAAATTATTGCTCTATTAATACAATAAAAATATTTCACAATAATTGTTACTGTCCTGTTAAAAATAATTTTCCAATATAAACAATTCAATTAAGTTAAATTTCGCACATAATTCTTGAAAGGAATGTGAAAGTTTTTGAAATTTATATCTCAGCTTTAATATGTAAAACAGACAAAATATTTAATTCATTCTGCAATAACGTATTTAAAATATTTTACGAGTCCTGTACTAGGTTTTTTTTTAAAAAAAAGCTTGCAAAATTTAATTAAGGATGAAAAAATAAAATACAAGATAAATTAAATTCAGCAATTTTACATGACAAAGTAACAGTAATTAATGTAAGAAATTACAGAATTCAAAAGTAAAAATTCAACAATAAGTAAAGATAACTGAACGAGATCAGAAGTTTATCAAATAAAGATTTTGAAGTAGATCAGGAGGATGTAGAATTGATGTAGGAAGAGAAGATTCGATAAATTTGGACGCTAGAGCAGTTAATAACACATGTGGCAGGTGAAGACTCGATGCCATAAATAAGAATGACGTAGACGATATGTCGGATAGTACTGAATGAAAGTAGAAGCAGTGGGACAAGAGCCTGGACAGAATAAAATAAGAAAAGAAACAACACCGGGAAACGAGAAGAATTCATAAGTTGTTGGATAAAGTCTTAGATAACATATAAATATTCATTTTGATTTAGTAAAATACAGATTGATTTTACTAAACACAAAATTAATTATAAATACAGTATAACCTCCGAATAGAAGACACCATCGTGATAGAGAAGTTTGTCTGCTGTATAGAGGTGTTCGCTATTAGGAGCCAAATATAATAAACGTCCCATTTGAAGTGTCTGAGAATTGTAAAAATGCCCACTAAGTAGAGGTGTCCACTAATGGAGGTTTCGCTATATTTATATTTTCACTAATCAGGAGCATCTTCAGACAAACAGCATTAGATTTGTCACTGTAAATTCAAAAATTTCGTAGCTAAAGGCAAAACAATAAAGAAAATTTATACAAACACAAGTTCAACTTTTGAAGCTATAAAAAAAAGGACACAGTATACCGTTGTATACTATATCAAATATGACACATTTTATGTTTAAAAATAAAGACAACGTTCCGTTATATACGCTAGAGAATTCTACAAAATACAAAATTTTCGGGGGGTGGTCTTTAAAAATTAATGGCTTAATGTATCCAGTACAGAATAAAATCCGATTACAATCAACTTTAATAATAAATCTATTGTACTCAAACGAAATAAATAATTTAATTTCTTTTAAGTAGATGCGGAAGAGAAAATTCGCGATAAAATTTTATTATAAAAAAAATATTTTACGTAAAATATATTAAATGTTGCTTTGTAATAAATATTTAATTCTATAAAATTTTATAGTCTAAAGAATTTATGCGTTTAGCAAAAATATGTCATAGTTGATAATTTATAGTCACCAATACCGTATTTCATTCGATTTGAATTTGTTATTACAGCAGTTTAACATGATAAATTATGTATCATCTTATCTGTGTAAATCTACAATATCATTTTTATAGTTTCGGCAAATTAAAGTTATATTCGAATAAATTTTAGCGTTTTATTTACTGTCGCAAAGTATTACAATTTGAGATGTTTCTAATAAATTTTCTTGAAGAATTATTAAATTTTTTTTCTATTAAAAAACGCAGTTTTGTATCAAATACACGTAGTTAAATAAATAAAAGCTAAGAAACTTTCTGACGGACACAAATTTAAGTAGTTTAGAGAATATTGCATTTTATATAACGAAATTTTATTTAATATAATGCATTAAATTAAAAATACATTTTAGAAGATTTGCATTTTAGAACACAACTCATTGATTAACATCACGTTTTTTAATTTTTAATTTAATTTATTGATCGAAACGGGAAAAAACTCTATATAATCGCTGAATTAATAGAAAAAAGAATTTCCTAAAAGGAAAAAAAAAATAAAGCGAAATTCTAATTTAAATCAACAAAACTTTTTATAATTAAGCGTACATTTTCATTAAAATTTCATTTATAAAATTAATTTTATAATCGATAGATAAGAAATATTAAAATAAAATCGAAAACTTTCTTTCTCTTTTTTATTTTTTATATCTTGTAACGTTGATATTTGAAGTATTTTTTCTTGAGTAGCAAACTTATTAGTTTTCATATTATAACAAAATTAGTTTTATAAAATTAGAATTTATGATTTAATAGCAAAATATATTTATTCTTGTTTTATACATCATTTGTTTCATCATATCTGCAATAAAAATAAATTATTAGTTTTAAATAATAAAAAAATTAATTTTTATTCTTGTGTACTGCATGAAGCTACTGTCTATTATGCAGTTACGATGCAAACTCTAAATGTGCATAAATGATTTAGCAGAGTAAAAAATCCAGCAACGAGTTGCGTAACTTTCCCGGCAAGAATTAAAATACAGTAGTGTGTGGCGCCATACGTTATCAGGTTTTATTTAAAATTAACTTTTACGTTATTATTTGTTATAAAATGGCATAAAGTTTAATTTTGAGGTTAGAGATGAATTTTATTTAAAAAAAATTATAAACAAATGCTAATAACGAGTAAATTCTTCATTAAGTCCAATCCCACTCGAGATACGACATGCGACCCCATCTAGTTATCTTTAACCTCCAAAATTTAATGGCATCAATGCCCGATATATATATATATATACAGTCGACCCCCCCTATAACGCGGTAGATACGTTCCGCTTTATAAGAATTTTGCGTTGTAGGAATCCTTAAATAGATGAGCCAATCACAGCCTGACACGTGCAGTTTACGGACTACGGCTGTTTGAAAGGTTTTCTTCCATAAAATTAATCGATTCTAGACTAATTTCACTCAACATTTCCAAAACACGTATAATTTTTTGGGAATATACTGTATAAACTATGCTATAAACAAAAATTGTAGGATTACTTACCGAGTTCGACTACGCCATTGCTTAAGCTTGTTTTCGTCACGGAGCAGCGCACCAAACGGCGGCCGCGATTTCTGATAAGTTATTTTTCTGCGAAAAATTCATTGAACTTTGGAGACATCATTAATAGAAATAATTTTTATGGCCATTGAATAAGAAATGTTTTTTTCACAAGAAATGTATAAAATTACAGTACTGTATTAGACTTACAGTACCTAATTTAGGCCTATATACTGTATAGACGATAGTAAACTCAACTTAACCTCCTAAACTCTCCTTAGCGTGTAAGTAGTTCGGCTGCTCGTCCACTATTGGTTCAGATTCGACCAATCCTGTCGCGACACGAGTCGGCGACGACATTTTACCGCATTTTACGAGTCTGTTTTAGCGTCTTTATACGAATACGGTCGCAATTTTTTTGCCGCGATAAACGAATCCGCATTATATGAACCCGCGTTATAGGGGGTCTACTGTATATATATATATATAATGTTTCGTTTCGCAGTTCTGTTGCTAGACTTTAAGTTCCAGAAAATTATACTGTGACATTAATGTTAATTGCATTTTGTTTAATTTTTAATATCATTTTCTATTAAAATGATTAATAAGAATCGATAATTTTGGGAGTTTGTAACAGAGCATTGAACAAGTAAATAATTTGCAGTATTTTTATAATAATAATCTTCATAAAAACCTAAGTTTTTAAAATTAACACCGTAAAATTACACCAGTACTCAAGTCAGATTATTAAAAACTAAATAAAATCTTCTCAATCATCACTAGACCAAATTCCCATTTCGAAATGAACTTTTTGAATGAAATTTTTAAAGAAAGAAATTAACAAAAACAAAATTAATTTAAAGATCGAATGCTAAAAACAAATTCTAAATTTAAACTGATATTTGATTTTAGATTTACTTATAAATATAATCGAACATTAGTTATATTTATACATCAGTAAGCCCTATAATAACTAGAAAGGCCAGCAAGGCAATTCAGCTCGGGCTTCACATTTAGAAGGCCTCAAAAATATTTATTATAGGTTTATCATTCCATAGTTTTGTGTAGCAAAAACTTATTTTTGTTAAATTATTTAAATATAACACAATTCTTAATGCACTTTTACTTCCTTACTGTATTTGTTCCTCAAAGGTAAGTGGTTGGCACCTCTTGATATCTGAGAGTTTGTATATCAGAAATTAATGCATTTTTGTTTAATAAAAATGATAAATGCTAAGCTAAAGATAATCGAATTTGTCTTTATCATCATCAATTATATTGTCATTATATAAAGAAGAAATTCTATATAATGCATCATTCAAAAAAGTCAAATTCATTCGAACCTATGAAGGAAAAATCGTACGAGAAAGTAAATGAGAAGTTATAACGTTCTGTAAACTTATGAAATGGAATTCTTTATATGTAAAATGCTTTTAGAATATAAATTAAATTTTCAAAGAAACGAATTTTTTTCGTACTATCCAAGTATAATGTTTTGAGAGTTTACTATAGAATATTAAACTATTTTTCTCTCTTATATTCTCGATACATAAATTTATTTAAGATTGTATTAAACAAAATTACTCGAAATTGTTTTTCTTACAAAAAAAATCTGAAGTTGTGAATTAATTTTTCTATAATCGAACGAGATCATATAACTCGTTTATAGTGAAACACGCTTGATTTTGTATGTTAAATATATTCGATGTTAAATATATATTATCAGAGCAAATAACAGTTTGTACGTGAACGAAAATGGCGATTGAAGACGCTTATCGAAAAACACGAAATATTTTTAGAATGATAGGAAATATCTGTTTTTGTATAACAAAGCGTATATATATATAACGATTATTTTGATCATATTCTTCAAAAAAAAATCGGATGTAATATAAAAAAAAAATGTTATAACAACACATAAAAATTCTGTTCGGGATTTCATTTTACGACGAAGATGAAATAAACGCAAACAGAAACAGATTTTTCACATTTTATCTTTCCATTTTCTATTCCTGATAATATGGGTGTAAAGTTTTAAAAGTGAAATATTCTTTCAACGGAAGCTATCGATGTTTGTGTCCAATGTTATTTGTTCTTGAAAGCCTGATCCAAATGTATTCATTTCCATATTCTATTGTTATATTCGGGCAAACTTTTTCTATCAGTTCGGTAGAATAGCACATCTCGTTTATATATATATATCCACTTTTTATAACATTCTGCAACATAGCACAATGAAATATATACTAAACGTTTGATATTCTGTAACAGAATTATTATACGCACGTCTAGACTAAAAGCACGATTGATTTTATGAATAAAATTATAAATCTGATTTTTAACGACAAAAATTGTATAAATGTTAAACTTATTAAATAATCACGAAATTTATGATTTTTTATAGATTAATTTAGTGTCTTAGTTTAATGTCTCACTATATCATATTAAATGTAAACTAGAATATTAACACTAAAATTAAATTTATTTCTATTTGTTGAAATTGTTGCGTAGGTGATTATGTACTGTACATGTTTACGAACGAATCATGTTTACATTTTTCTGATTAGAAATTAAAGGCGGAAAAACAATTAAAATTAGTAATAATTAATATTCTACTTTGCTAACGTACTGTACAGTGAGATTATAAATCGATTATTATAAAATTGAGTCCTATTTATTTCTTGAGTAAACAATGAAATGCGAGTAAACAAATATATTTGAGAATAAATAAATAAATATAATTATTAGCTATTTAGAAATTCAGTTATATTTAATTTCGTTCCATTATAAAAGATAAACTTTTTAGTTTCGTTTCTGCTTTAATATTCAATATTTGTCGGAAGTAATGCTCTTCGATCTTTGGTTTATTAATCTTTCAATATTTTAAAAGGATTGCCAGTTACTGGCAAGCAAAATAACGATTAACTTCGAGAAAAATGGCTCAAAACTCTGTTAACAGAAATATATTGTAAGATATTTTAGAGTTGGAGCGACCGAATCACTAAAATAATCGCGAACGACCGCATGCAGAGTATTTTGAAATTCTTAAAATCTTAATATATCTCGGTTAACTGACTTTTGATTCACTCTAAATTTAGCATAAAAATCTAACGTGATAAAACTGGGGATTACGATATACAGATAAAAACTTAAATATATCAAATTAATTTTAATTTCTCAGTAAATCCAATCACTTCGCATTATTTTCTTTCCTCCTTCGAGACTGTATTTTGCTAATATATTTCAAATTTACCTCAGTTTTATTACCATTATAATTGAAATTTTGTCAGTAAACAAACTCTTTCGTTAGAATTGGATAAAGGAACAAAATCTAACTTATTAAATAAAATTCTAAATATTAGCAAGCGTCAGTATCACAAAATAACTGCAAAAGCAAGAGAAACGATTTTGTAATCACGAATTTCAAGGCCTATTTAATGAGTAAAATGAAATTTTAGTCTACTGATCTCAAATAATAATTGCGTTAGGCAAATGTCAAGAACTTCGAATAGGAACCAGTTACTACATCTATATGGTGTCTGTGGCAAAGTTATCGCTGTGGTTTTATGAAATACCATCGGAGAATTATTATTTTTCCGATCCTATTCAATTTTTATAAACGGCTTTAGATCACAGGCCTACATTTCTTAGAGGGGGAAAAAAAAGAAAACTTTCAGAAATCTATTTTTGGGAGAATTTTTTGCCGTACGTCGATTTAAGAGGATATGAAATTTAATATAAAATCGAAACTATTTTGGATTTCATAAATCACTCGAGTATTTCCGTTTTAGTTTTAAATGCAATAGGAGGAGAGGGGGAAAAAAAGAATCATAATCTTTGGAGAAGATTCACCATTGTATTTTAATTACAAACCCATAGTACTCAACCGATAGAATAATCTTCCTTAGGATTATTGAGATATTTTTAAAAGTAATTTGAAGATACAGTAATACTGTAGTTATTTTATAATTAGTTGTAACCTAATGTATAGATTGCGTGATTTGAGAGGAAAATACCTCAAATTTATGGATTTTATACAGATATAATCATACGTAATCATGTTAAATTAAAATTTAATTTTATGTAACAACTTTTTCATCTTTTTATACCGTTATTATTGTATTTTATAATAATAACTCCGTTTAAAAGGTGTGTGGTATCTAATTAAAAAAAGTATATAATTTACAGATTAAAAACCAAATAAACGTAATTTTTAAACAAAAATATAGCTTTTAAATTATCTAATTATCGATCATTACAAAAATCATTTTACTGACAAATATTTTATTAGTTTCGGTGTTTATTAATTCCAATTATGTTTAAATGGATAATACTAAACGTTTTTGCTCTGTGTTTATTTGTATTGAATATTTCCAATAAAATTTGAATAAAGGAAGAAACTTTTAATATTTTACACTAAAGCAGTATTTATTATAGGCAATTTCCACTTCGGACGTAAGAGGTTCCTAAAAATATGTACGAAAGTCGTAATAAAGACAGTTACACGTTGTAAAGGCAGTTTCGTCCCTCGATAGCTAAAAATAACTATTATAACATCTCTTATTACAGTGGAAAAGTTTGTTTTTCTCAATAAATACGTCAAAATACATTATCATTTTAAATAATGTTTTATATAGTAAATTAAACAAAAAAGAAATTAGTTTTACAACTAATGTCGATGTACGGAAACCGAAACTGGAGAAAATTCCACCGCACGATAGCTCCAAATTTTTGTCCGAATTTAAAGTCGAAAAATGTCTGTTTTATGTACGAAAGAGCAAGTTGCCGGAAAGTCAAGTATTGCGCGTATTTTATTTCAAATTATATGGAAATTATTTACATTATTGAAAGTTTAATCCAGTTATTTAAGAACAAGTTGATATAAATCCTTTGATCATTTTTATTCTAAAACTCCGTAAGTCGTAATATAAATAGCAAATTTGAATAAAACTTTTAAGCTGTTTTGTAATATAAAATTTTAAGAAGTTATCCATCCATCGCGCATCGCGATGTTTGTCCTTGAAGTACGAACAAATAAATTTTTGTATCAGTGGGGAGGACTTAAGCCCCTTCATCCCCCGGTGATCCGTCCTTTTTTCTGTCCATTTTTCGATCAGAGCCAAACTATTATTTTTATATTATTTTACGATTCTCTGATAGATAGCACATTCATATATCGGTATGTAGAGACATCTTCATTCTCTACATGAAAATCGATCCTCTACATCTTCCACACGAATTCTCTAATGAAGATGTTTCTCTATATACCGGTATATAAAATCCATTTTATTACTGCTGTTATGAAAATTCTTCCGTTAGAAGTTAAGACAAAAATAATAGTGAATACTATTTATATGACCGTTAAATCCATTTTTTTAAGATTAAGTTTAATTAATTTGTGTTATACTTATTAACCAATCGAATTTTATTTTTAAATCTAAGTTTTAAGATTATTTCATTATTTAAAATTATGTTTATTTAGACATTAAAGTGAATTTTAATTTCAAAATTCTGTATTTGGTAAAGTTAATCTATAAACTGTGCAAAGTAAATGAATCCAATAATAAATACAAAGTGACTCAATTATGTATTGTTTGGTTTAGATCAGTTTGCATTGACTAATTTTAAATAAGTTTATAACTCATTAATTGCACAACAATTGGTATTTATAAACTTAACCCTTAATTTTTTAATATAATTTATGATTCATTGGTTGTACAGTTGAACGTATAATTCTAGAAATTGAAATAGTTAACGCACAGAACTGAATCATAGAATTTTATCACGTAACTGCCATGTATACAAACAATTTCAAAAAGTAAAAATCTACATAATTCATTAGTCATGTTAGATAAATTTCTGGTAGACATCTGAAAAAAGTTTAGTATTTTCCAGAGATATAATCAATGAGGAATAAATGGAGACTGTCTCTCCCTTAACCAAAATTAAATAAATAAAACCGAACAAACATTTGTTTTTTCTGAAATATATAGGCTATATAAACCTAGGTATCTAGATGAGGCACTAGTACTGTTCAATAAACAATACTTAAAACTCTGTACAATATCCTTGTTATCATAAATGATAAATTCAGTTTTTCATATTCTTAAACAATTTAAAATATCTAAAAATATGAAATGTTAAAAAAAATTCTATAAAAATTACTCTCTCTGCTTACAGTTTTCAATAGAAAATTTAATTTAATTCAAAAAAATTTTAAATCATTTCCATAAAAAAAATAATAAAAATTTAAATTTTTATAGCCTCTAAGTAGCAATATCCGTAAAAATCTTTGTTTCATACGTATTTATTTTCCATAAATGTTAATTCGTATTTAAAATTAAACGTCGCTGATGGGGTTTAAAAAATTAAGTATATTTTTATTTTAATTATATGGACCATAATCGATTGAAATACATAAATTTATTGCAATCAACTTGTGAATATAATAAGCTAGCTTTCGTATGTTTATTTTTCGAATGTAACTTAACTTCACCTAAAATTTATTTTATAATCAAGGAAATCTTTATTTCGATAAATATCCAACTAAATTTTTGGAGTTTTTACTTGAATAATCATAAAATGTGTCTCAAGTATCCATTTATTGGTTTTATATTTTAACAGTAAAGTTTATATGACCTTTTAAATTTTTAAAAAGTTAAGATTTGCAGTAGATATTCAAGTAATTGTTATGACTCCATGCAAAACTTACTGTTACACCAATATTTATAAAGTTGTGCTAGTAAATATCCTATTTGTTAAAAGATGAATTGGCTTAAAGATGTTTAAAGAAAGAATTGATTATGATTTAAAGATGAATTGAAGTCAATTGTTTAAATTAGAATTCCTAAAGCATCCGACATCTCTATATAGCAAAAGCATAAGAAATGCTTCACTTGAATGTTCCATTGAAAATATTAAAAATTTTAATAATTTGCAATCATAGGCGTACACAGAGCATTTTCCGGGGTATAGCATTTGGAAACAAATAATTACATCAATAGATTTTTAATTACGGTATTTAATTTTTGGAAGAATTTAACACAAAGGATCCCGTAATCGAGAGTGTAAGATTATATATATCAATCACTTTCACGAATATAATTTGTGGAATCTTTTACTCGATCCTAGGGAGGGGAAGTTCCCTGTTTGCCCTTCTCTGCGGACGCCCATGCACTGAAATCTCTTACTGATAACTAAAACTAATACAGTCTAAATATAAACTAAGATATTAATAAAGATTTTTCAATAATTAGCAGCATGAATATTTAATATAATAAATTATAATTTATTTTATACAAATTCAAAGTTAAAAAGCGTACTAAATTTAGTTAAATTAAAAAATATATATTTTTACAGATCTAATATAAATTCCACAATATTTTAACGCAATTAGGCTGCATACTATATACCATAAAATTTTGTTAAAAACTTTTAAAATTATTTTACATAAATTAATTTTATTTTAAAACAACATAGGTTATTATAAAATATAACAGTTTATATAGCATTTCGAGTAATAATAATTTATATATAGAGTTATTAATCTTTCTTTAAATATTTATAAATGTTAATATATGTTAAAATGCAGTTAAATGCTTTTTATTTAATTTTTTTCCATTAAAATTCATTAAAAATGTCTTCACTAAAAGATTAGAATTTAACATCTTATATTTATTTTTTTAATATAAATTTATTTCCTTTAATATTCTTGATCTCTATTTTTGTTTATATATGAGCATAATATATTTTAAAAATAATTTTCGATTCTAAAGGTGAAGCTTTTTCAGCATATTCTAACATGTTTATTATTCCTCACAACAATAGGTAGCCCTAGTGACTTGCATTACAGAATAGGTATACAGGAATTTTATGTTACAGCATAAATATAGCTCTTATTGGCCTGTAACTTTCATCGAATAGTAATTTTCATTGATAGTATAATACGTTCACTCCAGTATAATGAGTAAATGTCAAAAGATACCAGCTGTCAAAGGTCATATCGGAAGCATGAAAGTTTCAAACTAATGAATTTTACTAAGTTGTAAACTAACTTTTAAACTAATAAAGATAGAACATTTTAACTAAATGTGAATAGATACAACATTAATAATAATTTTTTTTTGATAGTTTACTTGATACTTAGAATGGAGGAATAACTACCCAATAATACAGTAAACAAAATCCGATTCGTGATATTTGTAAATAAAGATAGAAATTTTCTACTGTAATTCCTTGATTCTTCTTTATGTCGGCACGGCTGATTTGTTAAAGTTGACGTTAATAAGCTTAATTCAACGGATAATATTTTCCTTGAATATAATTTATAATTAAATATTAAGATTTTATTTAATGCATAATGTTACAATCACCGTCTAGTCTGCATTTTATAATATATAAAAAATATTTTTAATTTATTATTTTACATTGAAAATTAAAAATAAATTTAAAATGATTTTAAAATTTTTATAATTAGTATTTTACAAATAAAACAGTTATGTAAGAAAATTATTTTCGCTAAAAAATTAAAATTATATTAAAATATGACTTCTTAATATAATCATATTAAAAAATATAAAACTTTAATAACAAAATGATGCTAAACATTGGATAAGGTGGCTGCTAGAGCTTCCATTTAAACGGGAAAAATACGTTAAATATTTTCCACTACATAATCTACTTCTTGTGAATCAATGTAAATAAATCTAGAATAAATAACTAAAACGTGGTTGATATATTTAGTCAGATTGTAAAGTTAAACTTATAATAGCAAAATAGAAATTTAAATAAATTCAAATTACAGTATTTATAAGTAAAATATTAAATGAAAGAATAAAATATCTTTTCGTAATTGGACTCTATTAATTATCAAAATAAACAGTTTTTCCTCCTCATATTCCTTATTAGAAAAAAAAAAATGTTTCTTCATTCCAGTCTTCTTTTATGACAACAGGTTTATAAATATCAATCACCACAGTCGAGACCAGAATGAAAATAAAGCGGTTTGTTTACATTGTGTCGTACCTTATCTGCAATAAGCCAATTTCTGTGTGAATGACCTTAGTCTATTTAGTTAAGTTTTATCTTCAAATTTTCTCAATAAAAAGCAGTTTAAGAAAATAAATTAAAAATGTGTTTCTAAATTAATACTCTTTATATTATATCTATAACATTTACTATCGCTCTTTACTAAATATCAATTTAAAAATAGAATTTAAGAGATAAACATTAGATTATTATTAGTAACGTTTAATATTCTTTTTTAATCAAAACGTAAATCTACAAAATACTAAATGATAATGTTTAATTCCTTGTAAATCATTCTAAATATCTTTATTAATGTGTTAACTTATGACAGATAATCCAAACAATATTAGATTTTCCTCATTAAGAGTTAAGAGTATTTATAAATATTTATAACTATTTGACAATTAATATTTTATTGACTAGTTCAATTTATTTCATTTCAAATTTAATACTAAGCACAATGTTTACTAAGATATTTACCAAAAACAAAAAAAAAATCAATTTAGTGATTGCATAGTCTGATTACAGAATATAGAAATTGGAACAAGTCATGACTAGTATGAGAAAAATGAGGAGAAACTGGCATCACAGATAAGATATCCCTGTCAACATTGACAGCAGCTCAGTAGGTGTCAAGTCAATTTCTATATGGGATGAATCCCTAGAAAAGGTTCGACATTCATGAAATGATGGTCAAAAAGTAAACTGCACGAATTGCTTCTATTGTCTAGATTCAGTTACCAAAATTAGCTAAACTCATTTTCTCCGAAACATAAACAGATAAGTTTTTTCTTTTTTAATTTACAATATTCTCTTATCCAAATAAATGCATTATGTATTGTAAAACAGTGAAAAATTTCTTATTTAATTTCCTGATTCACACTCATCGATCTAATATAATTGCAAATGCGATTATTTTAAGAAAGATAACAGTTTTGATTATTAAATAGTGATTTTAATGTTATACGAACCGTGAAGAGCTTTCAAATAGCTTTTTCCGGCATTAATGAGTTGTCTGGCACAAGGATTGAACTTTTCTAAAATATTCTGAAAATATACATAAATTTATTAAATTATTATTTAATAAATTCAACTTATATTGTCAATAAATGTAGAATATAAATTTTAATGTTTATTTTTTTTTTTCATAATTGCTTAAAATCATAAGCTTACAAATTTCTAAATACGATACTTCAATATTGAAACATGCCTCATTAAGATTTATTTTATCGGATTTTTGAACTTGTTTAAATCATTTTTTTAAAGCTATAAATTATATTTTAATTCCACATTCTATGTAAAAAACTTCAAAATCACTTTGTTTAGTCCAGAAAAATGTTCACATTTGTTGCTCTTTTGACGTTTCCCACTTAATGATGCGATTCTTCAAAGCTTAAAAGATTAGCATCTTAGAAAATAGCGTGTAGGATCACACTTTTTAATGCAGTCAACAAAAATCGTTGATATAATTTCGCTAAATAAAATAAATTTTAATAAGGTATACCATTTGAAAGCACATTTCCCTTCAAAACTATTTTATTATGACGTAAAAAAAGGTTTAAAAAATGCTCTTTAAATGTCTATAGATATCTAATACTGGATCCTCTCATCCAAAACCAATAATCTTCGAAACGTTTTCGAGAATAATATAAAAGAGTAATATTTTTTAAATATATAATTAAATAATTCGACAAAATTTTAACTAAGCGTAAGAGCTTAAAATTAATTGTTAAATTTTAAACAAGAAATAAAAATTTATTGCATATTTTTCGTATGCTTTCCATCAAAAATATATTAAAATCAGTACGATCATTAGCATGTTTCAGACATTGTTCTCATTATTATACATTTTGATAATTGATAATTTTACATAATCGCAATTAATACATATATACATACATGGCTTGTTATTACATATATTAGATAATTAGTATTACAGTATATATAAATGTGATTTAAAATAATTTATGATTATTATATAAAAACGTCCTCATATAATTCCGAATTTCGTTTTCAATTCATTTCTTTGACATAGAAATCAGTATAAAAAGCCAAATGTGGGAAGAATTATTACTGCATTATTCAATCAGCACATTAAAGATTTCTTGCATTCTCTGAATTACTTCTCACACAGTATACTGAATAATTTTGTTTCGCATTTCACACGTTAAAAATCTGATTATTTTTCATATATATCTACAAGAAAACATGAAAAGTAATCATGAATGGTTTATAATCGTTTCTATACTTAAATATTATAAAAATTGTGTGGGTAAATTGATATTTTCTAAAAAATATTAAACTATTACGGCGTAAGATTTCGTATAAACATAACATTTTAACGATAATTAACAATAAAAGCGCAAGTTAGAAATAAATAATATAGATTAAAATTCATCTTTTCAGTAAGTTCATACAAAATAATTTAAAATTGACTGATTATATTCTATAACATTATCCATAATGAATTATTGTTAATTAATAAATGCTATCGAAAGAAGAAAAAACAAAGTTATTCGTCTCTTTGACATAGAAATCGGTATATAAGATGTCAAGTAAAGTGTTGGAAGAATCTTTGGATGATGTATGGAAGGGTGAGAATTTCATTAAGCGGGAGGGTGATGTAATGAAGTTAGAACGAACTGAGCTGATAGAAAGCGGCAAAAGCCTTGGAAAACACGGCCCTAATACCAGCTTCTCTGATGTTAGAATGATTCTAACTTGAAGAGTTAACAATTTCCAATGCTAAATTGTTTCTTCGGAATTTATTTTATACATACAAATTGATCAGCAGCCGTTTCGCAAATTTTATTACCGGTGAAATTTAAAAACATATTTCAAGTTTTAACACGATAAATTTAAGTAACAATACTACGCAATATATTAATACATTGAAACCTGTGTAAACAGAAATCGCACGTTACCAAATATCATTGCCGGTTTGGTAGGTTTCCGTTTTGAACAGTTTTTTTTAACCTAGAAAATCGCTTTATCCAGGTTCAGTTTTGAACAAGTTTTTTTAATCATCAGAACGTAACGATTTTCTATGTTTAAAAAAAAAACGTGTTCAAAACTGAACCTGGATAAAGCGGAAACCCACCTAAACGGGAAAACACTTCGGGACGTAGCGGTTATGTTTTTCCGTTTAGGTAGGTTCCGCTTTGAACAGGTTTTTTTAACATAGAAAATAGCTCCATTCCGAAGTTCTTCCCCCATTTAGGCAGTTTTCCGCTTTATCCAGGTTGAGTTTTGAACACGTTTTTTTAAACATTATCAGAACGGAGCGATTTTCTACGTTTAAAACAAAAAAAAAACCTGTTCAAAACTGAACCTGGATAAAGCGGAACCTGCTTAAACTGGGGAAAATACTTCGAAACGTAGCGATTTTGTTTTTCCCGTTTAGGCAGGTTTCCGCTTCGTGCAGGTTCCGTTATAGACAGGCTTTACTGTACATAATATATTATGTATTATTGTCGCTTAAATAATTGTAGTATTGTCATTTAACTCGAAAAATTAAATATTTTGCTCATAATTTTGAAGTTTAACAATTAGGCCTAACTCCGAATTTTTGTATTGTAAATACTTAATTAGGAAGCCTTCAAAATAATTGAAAAATTTTGAAGTTAATATAAATTAAATTCGGGTTTTAAACTATAAAATACTTAATAATGTTTGTTTTATTTATAAATTTAATTATTAGAAGCTGGCGACTTAAAAAAATTGAAAGTGAAAGTCGTCTGTAATCTAAGCTTACGAGTGCAAACGGTCTAAAAATAATAAATCTCACCTTATACGCTCCCTCCACTAACTTTACCATCTCCTCGCTTTCTGCCATAACACAGAACACTTCTTAGGAGAAAAAAAAACTCGATTTTCCGTGTGTTAAACGGCAGCAGACGATCGTGAACAACGTCAAACGAACTCAACCAACTCCCAACTCGTTTCGCAGCAGACGACCTACTGCCCCATCGCATTGTCAGCGCCCCCTTCCGGCCAATGTTGTAGACATCCGGACGAAGAACTTAAAAAAAATAAAATAAAAATAAAAATAGAATTTTGCNATAATCTCTTTTAACTCGTTAGCGACTTCATCTCCTCGTAAATCCTCATCTTCTCATAAACTTTACATCCTTAAACAATAAAATTTAATTAATGTTTTACCATATTTATCTTCTAAACCATTAAAAATGATTATTCAAAATTTTACGATTATTTCTTAAACATTTCTAATTTCATTTTAAAATATCACCTGTACTTGTTATTAATATAATTGAATTCTCCCTTTTAACTTTTAATTATAGACACATTATTATATTTTCCATAAGAAAAACTGTTTTAATTTACAATGTTAACCCTTCCATTTTAAATTATAGGCCCCGTCACATTTACAAAAGGCCCCCTATTTTAATTTTTACTATAATTTAGGTTTAGCATTTATTTTCGCGAGACACCCTACTTTGATTTTTATTAAAAATTTTTCATTTTGTGAGAGGCCCATAAATAAATAAAAAAATTAGTTCGGTGTATAAAATCGAATTATTTATATATAATCTCGAACTACGAACTTATCTGTCCGTCACGCTCTACAGCTTATAGAATGTAAATAACTAATAATATTTTATTTCGAGCATAAATGCTTTAAAATACAAACAAATTGGTTAAATTACAACATGAGCATTATTATTTAACTTTAGTATTTAAATTTACGATTGATGCGTTTAAGTACAGCTGTACAATTCGGTTGATGGCGTATTGATACGCAATTATAACAACAGAGAAACTATAAATTTATTGTAGTGATAATTTGATGAGTTTATTAAATAAAATTGGTATACAGAAATAAAATATTTTCGAATTAATTTGTATGCAGTTAAATTGCAAGGGCCTTTCCATCCCGGATCTCCAGAGTGGTATGCCTTAATTACATCGGCCATCTATTATGGAAGGCCTAGTAAAATATACGTTCCAGTTAGATAATTTATGATCCTTCTAATGATTTTGCTCCTTTGACGAATAATTCCCATAAAACTCAATTAAACTATGTAAATAAATGATTAAAAATTCTCATTAAATGGGCATCTAATGAGGCTCGAAATTTACGTCAAACAGTTAATTACAATAATAATTTAGTAATAAAATACTTGTTTAGTTATAGTCCTTAATAGTGATTTAGCTCCTTCAGTTAAAGTATGCAATTGAATGATACGAAAAAAACTTCATTAAGTGGACATGGTAACAAAATTTAGCATCTCTGATGTAAATTTCCCACAGGAAAACCGATTATATTATGCAACTATGTGTTTAAAATCTGGCCATACATAAAATTTAATGATGTATTAGATGGAAGGAGCAGTAAAATATATATGCCCCGATAATATAATTTATGGTACTTCTAACGGCTCGCTCCTGTCTGCACTTCTCATTAAAAAAAATCGAACGATGCATCTAAACAATTAAAAAAAGAAACCTCATTAAGCGGGCATTTAACGAAGAATAAATTTAACAACTAATAATATATTCCAGTTATATAATTTAGCTCCTTTGACGTTAAATTCTCGTAAAAATCAATTAAGCTGTGCAACTAAATGATAAAAGTAGGGGTGCACATTAGCGGAGGATCCGGAAATCTTCAGAGGGAGAGCAGAAAGAAAGCAACACGCCTTAAAAAATCATTTTACTACCCAAGTTATTCGAGAAGAATCCCCAGAAGGAGGTACATCTTCGCCCTGATACCACCTAAATCCATTCCTGATTGCATAATGGAGCTTAAATTTAACAGTTAATAACGGTTATAATAAAATATATGTTATAATTATATAGTTGTACGTGGCATTACTCAGGAAAAACCCCCAAAACGGGAGTGTTGCTGCAAACTGCAGCACTCAAATCCACCCTGGGCACATAATGGAGCTTAAATTTAACAGTTAATAACGGTTATAATAAAATATATGTTATAATTATATAGTTGTACGTGGCATTACTCAGGAAAAACCCCCAAAACGGGAGTGTTGCTGCAAACTGCAGCACTCAAATCCACCCTGGGCACATAATGGATCTTAAATTTAATAGTTAACAATGCGTTATAATAAATTATAAGTTATAGTTATATAATTTACGATACTTATAATAATTTAGCACCTTTAACGACAAAAATTCAATTAAATTATGCAAGTAAATGACGTAAGAAAGATCATTAACAAGAAGCAAGAATCTAATAATACAACACAATAAAAGACAGTAATAAAATACATATATGTACTCCAGTTATGTATTTTATGATCCCTGAGATAATTTAGCTTGTATGACGTAAAATTCCCACAAAACCCATAGAATGCGGGGGTAGCAAATGACGTCTAAGGAATGCCTATCGTTCAAAAACTGCTGTTTTATGGCCGCTGCTGATATGCTGTGCACAAAACGGGATCAAGCTTTTAAGGAGGAACTGAGAGGCAATTAATTAGGGAAGGAATTTGTCTTCGGATAGCAAATGGTCTCGTCTAATTAACACCAAGAAAGTTTGATGCGGTTCCACCGCCCTAATTATCGTACATTCCTTCAAATCGCCAAGTAATTTCTACTAAATGAACCGCTATTTGTTAAATCATCAATAGAAGAAACCACTAGNGATTTTATTCAATAGCGCTGAATTAAATGAGAACGATATATACGGGATTTTTTTATTTTACACTTCTGTTCAGATCGATAATGCGGAGCGCTCTGGTATTTTAAATATTTCTTAAATATGTATCTAGAAATATCTAGTACGTTTTTAGGGAATTAAAAATATATTATAGGGATTAAAATTCTGATATTATAGAAATTAAAAATAAAAAGTCTCAAGTGTTAGGGAAATTTTAATTTCCGAAGTATACAATCAGATAAACTTTAATTTATCCAGTGAAAAATTAGGAAAATTTTAATTTTTCTCAGGTACACAATTAGGGAAATTTAAATTTCTCTCAAGAGCACAGTTAGGGAAATTTTAGTTCCTCAAGTACACAATTAGGGAAATTTAATGGGTGCATAAATGGAGTAATTTAAAAGTCTAGGTTACAAAATTAAGAAAACCGAAAATTCTCAAGGCATATTTAAATCTTAATATATTTCTTTTAAATTCCAAATTTCCCTAATTTCCTCGAGGATTTAAATCCCCAAGTATATTAGAGAAATTTAAAATCCTTCCTCGGTGCGAAATTGAAAAGTAACTTGAAATCTTAAAAATATTTAGTATTTAGTAAAAGTTAAAATTATAAAATAATTAGGGATATTTGCTTTTCTTTTAAGGCATTTATTAAAGTTACAACGCGCATTAAATCTAAAATTATCATAATTTTTTTAAAATCTTTGTTTAATATAAAATAAATTATATTTTATGAAATAACGAGTTATTTTAATTAAGAAACACCCGAGAATTTCAGAATCTGGGTTCGGTTCCTGAGCGTAGGTTTGAATCCTGGAACGTGAGTTCGTATCCTTTCGAAGCTGGGAGAAGCTCAGATCTATTACTTTAATTTTCATACGGATCGTAAAGAAACAAATAATAAATAACTTGGCTTTTTATAGACAAAAAAGCCAAGTTGTAGATGGAATCCGAACCCACGTCTTGCGAATTTTGAATCAATTTACCTGACTTTAGTATTATTTTATCATTCTTATTAGGCATAGTTTATACATTAAACTTTTCCCTGTTTTACAATAAAATTTGTAATTTATTGAGAAATTCTTTGTCTATTGATAAAGAATATTGTTTAACAATTTTAAATTATCAGCAAAGTTAAAAATTTGTATTACAATTTGTAATAATCTCTTTTAACTCGTTAGCGACTTCATCTCCTCGTAAATCCTCATCTTCTCATAAACTTTACATCCTTAAACAATAAAATTTAATTAATGTTTTACCATATTTATCTTCTAAACCATTAAAAATGATTATTCAAAATTTTACGATTATTTCTTAAACATTTCTAATTTCATTTTAAAATATCACCTGTACTTGTTATTAATATAATTGAATTCTCCCTTTTAACTTTTAATTATAGACACATTATTATATTTTCCATAAGAAAAACTGTTTTAATTTACAATGTTAACCCTTCCATTTTAAATTATAGGCCCCGTCACATTTACAAAAGGCCCCCTATTTTAATTTTTACTATAATTTAGGTTTAGCATTTATTTTCGCGAGACACCCTACTTTGATTTTTATTAAAAATTTTTCATTTTGTGAGAGGCCCTACTTGAATTTTACTATAAAGTTAGTAAAAAATCAAGTAGGATCCCTTGTAAAAATGTTAGTTCATAGTAAAAATCGAAATAGGGCCCTTTAAATGTAATTAAATAAAATTATTCAGAACATCCTCAGAAGTGATATAGGACTATTTACTGAGATCTAGGACCTACCTGAGCTTTTCTGAACAAAATATAGAAGTGACAGAGGAGGCCCGAAATACCTGAAACCCTAGGAGCTCTGCCATGGATTAATAAAGCCCTGACAAGAGGTATGACAGCCTCAGCTTATCAGGCCTAATGTTAATTTTGTATGTGGGGAGTTTATGGTTAAGGGCCTCTGAAGCCCTTAATCATAAACTCCCCACATACAAACTTAACAACATTAAGGAGTCGTCGATTAATTACGTGTACAGTTCAATGAAGGGGAGGAGTTGCTGAAAGTATATCATTGTACTGAACATGATGGGGGAAGGGGTTGAGGCATTGTTTACGCGAACTTTTTTTAGTGGTATTAAAGGCATACGAATCTATTTTTGTAGGCCCACTTACTAGAAAATATTCGTTACTAGAACGTATTTAAGAATTTCTTCAATGTTGAGAGGGTCTACATAATTAAAGGGGAGATGGTTTGCCGAAAGTACATCATTGTACACAACAAGGAGGGGTCGGAAATGGCCTAAAACTGTACAGGTAATTAACGGACGGCCACTACGACAAATTCAAACTACAGAGTCAACAATGACCATTTATTTTACCATCAGCCAGGAGCATTACCTCCATTAAAACGGTGATAAAGTAAGAGAAACATTCCTAAATTTTTATTTACTTCATTACAGGTAAGGAGAAATGAGAAATGGAGAAAAACACAATCATTTCTTCGATTTACTCGCAACTTTACCTTGTCTCTCCATTCTCGAGAGAGAGAGTATAAATGATGTTATCCAGATCTCTTCCCTACAACCAGTTTATTACAGACAATTTAGAAATTCTATTCGTCTGGAATGCTTCATCCTCTACTAAAAATGTCAGAAACACTAGAAACTTTCACAAAACCTGAGAATTCTTATATAATTTTTACGTTTGAAATGGTTTATTTGGAAGGAAAAAATGGACATAAATCCGTAGAAAACAATTAATTTAAAAGATATTTTGTAATATCGAAGCATAGTTTGAAGCCATTATCGTGAGTCATTGGCCTCAGATTTTGATTTATAGCGTTAGTTACAACGTTAGACGTATGTAAATTATGTACAATTTCGCTAATTAATTAGAAAATCTATAAGCAAAACTTGTTTAAAATACAAATTCTTCATATTTTTTAAATTTTATATTAATTTAATTACATAAATAATCATTATTTTCAATTTAACCTTTTTTAATAGTTTTGTGTATTTTAAGTAGTAAACGTTATATTCTTTTATAAGTAATAAAATATTTTATCCTTTAAATCTATTATTTTCGTTATAAAGAGGTTCTAGATTATCCCGAGATTTTATTCAATAGCGCTGAATTAAATGAGAACGATATATACGGGATTTTTTTATTTTACACTTCTGTTCAGATCGATAATGCGGAGCGCTCTGGTATTTTAAATATTTCTTAAATATGTATCTAGAAATATCTAGTACGTTTTTAGGGAATTAAAAATATATTATAGGGATTAAAATTCTGATATTATAGAAATTAAAAATAAAAAGTCTCAAGTGTTAGGGAAATTTTAATTTCCGAAGTATACAATCAGATAAACTTTAATTTATCCAGTGAAAAATTAGGAAAATTTTAATTTTTCTCAGGTACACAATTAGGGAAATTTAAATTTCTCTCAAGAGCACAGTTAGGGAAATTTTAGTTCCTCAAGTACACAATTAGGGAAATTTAATGGGTGCATAAATGGAGTAATTTAAAAGTCTAGGTTACAAAATTAAGAAAACCGAAAATTCTCAAGGCATATTTAAATCTTAATATATTTCTTTTAAATTCCAAATTTCCCTAATTTCCTCGAGGATTTAAATCCCCAAGTATATTAGAGAAATTTAAAATCCTTCCTCGGTGCGAAATTGAAAAGTAACTTGAAATCTTAAAAATATTTAGTATTTAGTAAAAGTTAAAATTATAAAATAATTAGGGATATTTGAGCTCATTGAGAAATTTAGAGGCGGTTGGAGAAATTTACTTCGTTAATGTAATTTAGAGAAATCTAGGGAATTTTGGATAAATTTAGCTCTTTAGGAAAATTTAGGAAAATTTGGAGAAATTTAGCTCGTTAGGGAAATTTAGTTCGTTAAAGAAATTTAGGAAAATTTGGAGAAATTGAGTTCGTTAATGTAATTTAGGGAAATCTAGGAAATTTTGGAGAAATTTAGCTCGTTAGGGAAATTTAGGGAAATCTAGGGAATTTTGAAGAAATTTAGTTCTTTAGGAAAATTTAGAGAGAATATAACTTTATACACATACTCAGATGGAAGTTAAATCCTTAGTACACATTAAAGAAAAGTTTCAAGTCTTACATCATCCGAAATACAATACATTTGTACAATGAAAACTTTCCCTAAATACCCTAATACAGATACTTACTTGTTATAAGAAGAAAAATTGACTTCAAAGGATAATTACAAGAAAATAAAATACAGAATCGAATGAAGGAGAGACAGAAGCATTTATTTTATTTTCGCATCATTCGAACAATTTTAGTGTACCTCAACAATGGATCAATTTCGGCACATTTTAAGAGAAGAATATAAAAATTGGAACTTAAAGAAAATAAAAAGAGACCGAAAAAGTAAAAATCTATAACTGATTGAAAAATTTATTAGAGCCATAATAACAAATTGAAGTTCCTTGGTTTGGCAAAGTAAAAAATTTATAGAGAAAGAGTACATCGTTTCTGTTTAACGCCACAACCAAAGTGTTTAGCATTCAATCAGGCAGTGGATGATCATCTTTTATAGTAGAGAGAGTTTATGTATATTATGTAATATATATATATGTATTCATTCCAATGATAAATTGGTAAAGTAAACAAATTCTTCGATCGTGCATTGTCTCGAATCGAACATAAAATTGTAGATTCCTCGAGATCTATAAAAGCTGTGAAAAGAACTCGATGCTTTTACTTTTATTCTTTATTTTTATCTAAAGTGGATTTTCTCGCATCTTCAATATTTATCCTCCGTGACAGCTCAATTTTAAAATTTTATAAGCGTATTTACGCCAAACGCCCCTCGAGAAATTCGAAATTAAGCGATGGTTTGTTGGCTAAATGAAAATGTTCCCTCATGGTTCCGCGAATGCTTTCCTTTAAAGATTTGTTAGAAAATACGGTTGCTGGATATAGATGATAAGTGGCGGATGATGAGTAACGGATAATAAATATATGAATGATGAATGATGAATGATAGGCGGTATCATTCATCATCCATTATCAGTCACCGCTTATCTATGCTGATAATGGGATGATAAATGATTGATAATGGATGATAGGTGGAGTCTCATAACGGATGAATTATCATCCGTTATCCACCATTTATCATCCATTATCCATCATTTATCATCCATTATCCATCAATCATTCATTCATCATTGATGAATGATTGATAATGAATGATGGGTGGCGGCTGATGATGAATGATAAATGGTGGATGATTGTTGACAGATAATGGATAAGAAAATGGGAATGATAGATGATAAATAATGGATGATTATCATCGTTGTCACCGTCATCGGTCATCAAAAAATCGAATGAAGTGACAGAGGCTCAACGTATCGCTTATAAAATATCACTATCAAATAAAGATGTCAAACGGCACGAAAGATCCTCAACCCATGCCAATTTACTCGTATAGCCTATATCATAAGATATCAATTAGAATGGTTGCGTGATATAACAGATTCGGAACATATCAAATCATCCTGAGATATTATCAGAGAAACGTGTTAGATGATGTTAAACAAGTTCGTAACGAGCCAACTTTAGCAACAAGTTACCTAAGATATATTTTTATGGTATCTGAGAATATAATGTACAGTAAGATAAGATATTAATTAAAGTAATTAGAGAATATCCGAAGTATCGTCATTGTCTTTATCATCGTTATCATGACGATCTCAATCACAACGTGCCAATTTATGTAACACATCTAAGATATTTTTTGTAGTATCTAAGAATATAATGTGTATCTTGTCGTCGTGATGATAATTATCATGATGATTTGTAATTTGATATCAATCAATACATGATGATGATGATTTGATATCAATAAAATACATTAAAGCGTTTTAAGTGTCTGGCATCATTTCGATTTTATATAGATCACATTCTTTCGTAATTATTTATTTAAAAAATCATTTTACATAAAAGACAATTTGTTTCTTTATAAAAATAATTTTAAATATTTAAATTATATTTTAGAGTTTTCTTTTCTGGAATTGTTTCTAATATAAATCATTTTTTTTTTGAAACTCGAACAAAAACCATCAGCTGCGAGTATCATCTTCTCGTTTAATTTTCGTCGGAACAATTTCTTTTTCAACGAAAGCGATGATAAAAGTTCAAAGTTTCTCGTCATAAAATGTGCCGCCGAATATTTTCAAATTCAATTTAAGTATGTCGAAATTCACGATAAAAATTCGACACTTCCGAAAGTTTTAATCCCGTGTGAAAGGATTTAAAAAACATTTTACAAAAAAAATAAGAATAAAAAATAAGATTGTATAAAAATTCGTAAATAAATAAATTAATTCTTTTAAATTATGCAAATTAATTAAATTAAAACGGTCTTTGTTCATTTTAATTTAAATTCATCATCATCATCATCATAGTATGGTAGGAAGAACTTGATGGAGGTAGATGATAAGTGGCGGATGATGAGTAATGGATAATAAATATATGAATGATGAATGATAGGCAGATGTATCATTCATCATCCATTATCAGCCACTGCCTATCTATGCTGATAATGAATGATAAATGGTGGATAATGGATGATAGGCGGAGTTTCGTAATCATCCGTTTATATACTGTAACGCTGAACATGAACATTGATAAAATGGTAATAAGATCTGTTCTATGTTACGATGATGATGATGATGATTTTTTTAATTTTAAATTGGTGATTCTATACAAGTTAGAGGGAGACATTTCTTAGGAAATTAAAATGTTATGTTGTATCAATACTTATTGTAATTGATAACATAGAAAACTGTTATTTTTTCATCGTAATCGTTAGCATCATTAATAGCGCCGAGATGATGATGATAATTTGATGCTGATACAGCATTAATCAACTAAGTAATGAGTTATTTGACGGTGATGTTGAAGGTTGATTACTTTCTCGACCGTGTTCCACACTCGAGCACACAGTAGCATCCGGTGTCCAATTTGAATTTGGCTAAATTAAAATTAAAAGGGTCTATTTTTTTAATTAGCCGCTTATATGACAATTTAAACTGCTCACCTGTTGCCGTTTATTAATGTTTTTTTATGCAACGAAACTTCACGTTCATCGCGTGTTCTTGCTATCCATATCGATCAATTTGTTGCCGATGGCGTTGCTATTGAAGAATTTTGGTGTTTATATTGATCAGTTTATTAATGACGATGATGATACATTAATACATTTATTAACGATAAGGACGTTGATATCGATAGTGTTAATCAATTTGTTAAAGATGATAAATTTGTTAATCGTATTATATTAATTCGTTATTCTTATTACATTCGAACCTCCGATAACGACCACCTCTAAATAGAGACCATTTTTTTTCAGGAATTTTTTAAAAAATGCATATAAAATAACCTCCAAACAAAGGTCATTTTTAATGTTCCCTCAGTGGCTGTTATTCAGAGTTTTGACTACATTATTATTAATTTTTTTTTTGGGATGATGATGATGATGATGAAGAATTTGCTTATAGCATTATTGAGATAAATAAATTCGTTATTAATGACATTGATTAATAGGACGATAACACTATTAAGATCAAAACGTTAAATTGCATTATCATCATCCTGGATTTGTCTTCGAATTTAATTTAAACGTGAAAGTTTAGAATCCACTTATAAGCCAATCAAGTGGTAATCATCATTATGTTCCTCATTTAATTACCCAACATTTTAATTATCATCATCATTATTTACATAAAATTTCAAAAAAGAACGAACGGTCTAATCATCATCTTTTGGAATTATGATTAAATACACAAATATCCAATTTTTCTTAAATTTCGCACTTTAACTACACAGAAACTCTGTTAATTAATTTTAATGCAATTCGACGAAGGCGGCTGCTTAAAAATTAAAACCAATTAAAGGTAACGCCGATTTTTCAATACTCCAATACACATTAAAAATAAGGGATTTTATGTCTTCAAGTTTAATTAAAAGGCGAAAGTTTTGACTCCATTTGTAAGCCAGTCAGGTGGTAATTATAAAGGTGGATCCTCATGAGAATGCAACGAATAATGACTCCCATTCTTATTGAACCACTGAAGATAGGATTTCTATTGACTTAATCTAACAATAGCAACTATCAGGTAATTGTAAATCACCATTCGTTCCGTTTGTATTAAGAATATAATTGATTGAACAGTTGCAATTCGTTATGCTCCATTCAAAACTCTTTCCTCCCGCCAAAATCTAACCTTTCATTCATTCCAAGTGATGAAATTCAGTAAGATTTAGAATTTTCGACAAAAATTTAATTATAAAAATGCAATTACTTCTCCCCCAATTTCGTTCAATTAAAAGCAGTGCCATAACTAGGCAGATGCAACAGGTGCACCCGCACAGGGCCCACTCGGAAGGGGAGCCCAAATGCATGTATTTGTTTTATTATTTTCCCAAACCTAATTAATTAAGGGGCCTAATTGCAAATTATTGCACAGGGCACAGGAATGGCTAGTTATGGCACTGATTAAAAGAAATGGCCCCTTAACAATTTGAAATTGCCCAATCGAAATTCTTCTTTTATTAAAAAGGACATGATAAAACTCGATGAAAATTTTAATTGATTTTCACGAAGTTTTGTTATTTTTAATCAATTTAAAATTTCCTTCTCAATAAAAGAAGAATTTTGATTGGGCAATTTCAAATTGCAAAGCTGTTAGGAATTTCAAGTCGACAAATTAGGAATTAATTAGTTATGGCACTGATTAAAAGAAATGGCCCCTTAACAATTTGAAATTGCCCAATCGAAATTCTTCTTTTATTAAAAAGGACATGATAAAACTCGATGAAAATTTTAATTGATTTTCACGAAGTTTTGTTATTTTTAATCAATTTAAAATTTCCTTCTCAATAAAAGAAGAATTTTGATTGGGCAATTTCAAATTGCAAAGCTGTTAGGAATTTCAAGTCGACAAATTAGGAATTAATTAATTTTAAATATCTTTTTAGTAAAAAGCAGAAAAATTTCAATTATTTTTCATTGTTTTTTTTTACTAAAAAAAAAACTTTTTAAAAATTAATTTATCACCCTTAATTTAATTGACTAGAAATTCTCTCCTATAACAGCTTTACAATTTGTCATGCCTCATTTAAAATTCTCTCTTTACAAAAGTATAACATTAAGTTCATTAAAAAATAATTATTTTTCACTAAACTTCATTAAATTTTTATTACTTTTATTGAAAGAAACTAAAAAAAAGTAATTAGTTTCTCCCCCTTTTGATCAAATAAAAATGATGTTTTAACAGCTTTATAATTCATTACACTTCATCTATAATTTTTCCTTCGCAAAAATATAACTTTAAATTTAATAATAATAATAATAATAAAAAATCCAGCAGAGTTGCATAACTTTTCCGGCAAAAAAATTTAACTTGCGTGTGGCGCCATCTTATGATATTTTATTTAAAAACTTTTATTATAAAATGGACCGCTTTGCAAAATCTGAACGTATTCTTAAATGTAATTGCAACTTCATTATAATTAATTAATTAAACTAACTATTTGTAATTTAATTTAAATGACTAACAGTTGCTTAATTGTTATAAATATGAAAACTTTAATTATAATTAAGCGCTCTTTAAGTTAATATCAAAACTTTAATCTAATTAAATATTTAAAAATACTGAATTTATTTATTTTAATTTTTAATGTAAATTGCTTATTAAAAAATGTATTATTTTAACGATTCGTTTACTTTAGTATTTGTACTTAAGGTACTGTACTGTATTGTACATTTCGATTCATGTTTGCATTAAAAATTATGGGTCATACCCAATTTTTAATGGTAAAATATATTAGAAAAATGTCCGACGATTAGATTTTATGTCTGATCATCTTTCACGGATGATTAGATTAATGATAAAACCACATTAAAACATAGAAAGAAGGTGAATGGCAGTTACTTCAACAAAGTAAATGCCTCTTGTATCATGAATAACGCACATTCACATGCAAACATTCGCTTCTTTCCTTCGAAATTCTTAAATTTATGAAGTCGATTATACGAGACGAGTGAATTAAAAGCCCGCTATCAACTGTTTAAAGTATGTTCTGTAGTCATTTGTTTAGAAAATAATGCTACTTGAGTAACAAATTGCACAGAACTTCTTACACAAGTTCGATATAGTTGTGTGTGTGTGTTATTTATTACGCTCCACGATCTTTCTAATTAAAGAAATGCTTAACTTTTCTGGATAATTTGTAGTAAATTTATGTTTTGATTTTCCTTTAAACGTTGTTTCATCATCATCATCTGCATAATGTCATCTTGAAACGATGATGAGTGGCTTTCATATACTATTAGATTATCATAAATAATAAGTTTTTCGTTTATTCTAACTGTACTTTTGTGAATTCTGGAAAGTATTTTCATTGATTGAATTCATAACTAGAGCCACTTTCGTTGCTGGCATTTATAGGTACAGAGAGAGATTTTCATTGCTTTGACTCATAACTAGAGGCCCTTAAGGAGTCATTTTTATTGCTTTTATTTATGCCTAGAGGCTTTCTTCCATAGGACGATAGAATAGCATTAGTTCGTTAAAAATTCATATCACCAAAAAAACACTGCAATTACATTTAAAAATAGGAGGAATAAGTTAATATATATGTAAATTAGTTTTATCTCAAGAAAATATTTTCATTTAGTTTTTGTATTTTTTTTTCTTTAACGTAAAGATTTAATTTGTAAAAAATTTCAACTTAAATTTAATTATTTTTTGAAGACAAGATTTTTTATATTTTAATACAGTATTTAACTAGAAAATATGAAGAAAAGTGTATTAACTTGAGTGAGTTTAAGAGAGAGACAAATGACGATTTTCAAAGTTTTGGAAAACTCAATAAAGAATCACATAAAATAACATGATGATAATTATTTCTGCACAATTAAATGCAAGGGTGATAATATCGAAGATCTTAAGGCTTGTCCTACAATAATTAGAAATAATCTGGTTATAATGACGGTGATGATGGAGGCGGCTATGACTGTTGTTGATGATAGTTATTACTACGGTATGACAACGAATTTTGATAAGAATTATCTTCATTCTGCATAGTTGAATATCCGACGAAAATAGGCACAATCGAGAGTTTTGATCTGAAAAATTATCCTACAATAAGAAATAATTAAGGATAGTAAAATAAACTTATTGACAAGAAACAAATACAGTATATCAATTATTGATATTATACAAATATATCTATAGTCGTTCTAAGAATAAGAAAAGGAATTTATGTACGGGGCGTCGAGAGCTTATATAGGGCCGCACCAATGGGGTCTGCCCAAACCCACTATGGGCATAGAAAAAGTCCCTTTTTAGACCCCCATTGCAAGTAATTCATCGTATAACTAGACTCCAGAGAGATCATCCGTTTGCATTATATTAAAGAAGCAATTTAAACTCATAAAATTTACCTCAAATCTTCAAGATTAAAATCATCATCAGGGGAAACAAGGAACATGATGACTAATGTATTGTTGACAACAGGATAAACTTATGGTAACACATGAAGTGTTTCAGTAAAATACAAACATTTTCATTAAAATAATTTAATATAAATTGTTCTTAATGGTCATTGTATACAGGATATCAAGAAACTCCATTAAAATTACTATGCAAATGTTTACATCTAGAGTAAATATCCAAACTAAGCTCCATTTTCACATTGAATGTGGAGCATTTAGTTACATACACATGGGGTGCAAATAAGAGATTCTTTATTAATGCCCCGACATCACAATGTACAGTTGGACATTATGATAACTGTTTATTAATTAACACCGTTCCTGGCACAATACCACCACTTAAGCAAGAGCCATCATCAAAATCAGTATCCATAATGGAGAACAACAAAAAATTTTTTATGTACCTTATGCACTAATATTTCTGATAATACAGATTTTTGGCTATTCTCAAGAGTAAATGTCATGCAATCATCATCGTATTCTTGAATAACACAAGTTAGCATTAAAATATGTGAAATTTATGCTGCAGAGTAATACTCCACATTACAGCTTTATGCAAATGTACTGTACACATTCTAAGCACTCCTTCACTTATACAAATCTATGGTGGAACAATTATAAAAGAATATTAATTTTAAATGCTTAAATTTGTATATTACATTGATGATAAAGCCGAAGATAGATTCGAAACACAATTAAAACTTGTATCCAAGTGTAATTAATTTGACATCCCTAATTGTCAAATTAATTTTTGTATTTGTCAATTTAAATTTGTAGCCAATTAGCATTTATGTTAATTTTTTTTTTATGTAAAATAAAATATGCTGGATATTCAAATTGACATGCCCATAAGAAATTGCAGCATCTGTTAAAATCAAATTTATGTTTGTAAATCATCTATTAAACTAATATATTTTATCTGCAATTTTATGTTGTTTCTGTACATTTTGGTTTTTTATTTTAATTATTTACTTCCTGTTCAACATTTTCCATGAAAGTTTCTATGGTGTTAGTTTGCAAAGGCAAATGGTGTTGCCAAAAATGTAAATTTTCTGGTGTTTGTGTTAAAATACCAATATTAAACTTAAGTGAAGCAGTGGTGCATTAATTTACATTAAAAACAATTACTTTAATTTCCAAAATTCATTAATTATTATTCAACTTCAACAATTTATTTACCAATTAAAATAAATGTACAAGAATATCTTAAATCTGAATGCCTTTTTTTTTTTTAAATCCAATTTGAAAATATTTACTTGTTTCATGCCTGTTTGAAGGGGGAAGAGAAAAGAATATACAGCAAATGGCCGTCATTCAAATTTGCTTATAATAATAATAATAATAATAATTATTATTTTTTAAAATATTTATAGATACAAACACACATAATACAGTTCTAAATTTATTTTGAAAATTCCTCCATACAATTCTACTAAGCATTTGTGAGTAGTAAGGCAATTGAACTTTTTAGTACACACACTGTACAGAAGCTGCAAATATATTTAAATGGTGTACACAGAAGAAAAGAGAAGTTTTTCTCTTCTCCTTATTTTATTTTTTTTTATTATTTAACACATATATTAGGGCCTTTTCCTCACTGCCAAGTTCAGTGCGCCATCCGTTGGAATCTTTTGTGCTTCGTACGCAACAACTTTTTTTTCCACCATGCAAAATGTATTCCAGAAAACTAACACAAAAGGAATAAACTGGACAGTTTTCACCAGACCACAAAAATTTGGAACTTTCACATGCTGGTATTTATTTTTTTATTTTATTTTTATTTTTTATATTTGAATGTATAGTACAGAATTTTAAACAGAATATGCAATGAAGACTTTCAAGCTTTTTTCCTCATTTCGGAACTATATTATTTTCCTTCATACAAACCACATGTAAATAATGTTTAAATTATATTACATCCATTCTTGTTTGTGATGAAACACTAGAAATAGGCTAAGTAGATTTCGGTATCTGCTTGAACTGAAATCGTGATCTCAGAGTTTGTAAATATTATTTTTTTCCGTTTCTCACCCCCTCGGCAATAAATGTCCGCAACGGGAAGGGCCTCGGAGAATAACCGTGGACACTGATATGATAACCATTATACCCAATATAATCCACCTTTTTAGTGCAGTGTTTTAAGAAAAATTTTTTTTCTTGCCCCCCAATGGGGAAGACTCGACTCAGAATGTAGGTGGACCAAAATGTTTTGAGAAAACAGAAGTAAAATTTGAACTGCACCTACACAGCCGTGCAGAAAAGTTGAAAGCACATCTAGCACGGAGGTTTGCACAGTGGAGTGTGATCACAGGTTGGCATAACACTGGAGGATTTCAGTATGGCCCATTACCTGGAAAAGAAAAATGTTGAACTAGTGATATATTAATTAATCATAGTAAATTATTAATTATCCAAAATTAAAGTCATATGTATGACATTGTATATGAGACCTGCAAACTGTCCACTTGGTACTGGCTGGCCAATTAAAATGTACAGTATTGCATACAACTTAATGTCTTGTATGCAATACTATATACACAATTTTAATGCTGATAGAAATTTCTCACTGCACAGTAACTTTACAGACAACCTGCAGCAGGGAAGTAACAATCATAACTGGCCCATGATACTGCCGAGTCTATTCCTCAAATTTAATCATCTGGTAAATTTGTAATATGTCATATAAATTGGAAAAATGCATATTTATTTTTATGATCTTCGACAGCCTAAAATTGGCAAAAATTTGGTTAAATTTTAATTTTGAACTAATAAGTAAAGCTTTAAAAAACTGAAGTTAATTTATTGTCAATTTAGACTGTTGATATTATTAAAAGCAAATCAGAAAAATTAATTAATTACAGAAATGAACTCAAAACATTTTTATGTTACAAAACCGAAAAATTGTTTATAAAATCAACTTGAAAGTGCAGACAAATGTAGAGATTTCTAACTTCTGCACTACAGAAAACAACTATCAATGCATTCATAAACAATAAAACAAATCATTTTAATAGAAAATATTAAATCTGTTGCAATTTAAAAATCATATCTATCCAGAGAATTGTTAGTTAAAAAAAGAAAAAAAAGGGGCATACCTTATCTTGGCATCTCTGACCATATTGATTTAATTATGTATTTTAATGGCCTTTTCCAGATAGTTATAGCGAGAACGTTTAGGAGCTTTATTAATATGTTCTAATCCAAGCCACGGCCTGGACTGCAACGTACCACCTATAATTCGCACAAAATCAGCAATGTAATTCACTAAAAAGATAACAACAAAAACATTCGTATACCTTGTGGTGGCTGAGATAAAAAATCAGATAAAGTAACAGAATAATCGGTTTCTTCACCAATATACTGTGGTCGACCCATTAATATTATAGCAAATTTATACTGAAAGTAAAAAGTCAATTGATAAATAACCAAGCAAATGCTTTTGTTAATAAATAGACTATGCCCTTTAAGTGTTGTTTAATACTAAACATTTTTACAATTATGCATTTAAAGACAAAATAATTAACCTTTTCAAATTCCTTATCTGGAATATCTAGCTTTCTTTGTATTCTTTCTTTAACTCTTGAGAATGGTTCTCTCTGTAAGAAAAAATAAATAAAGTTTAAAATCCTATAAATGTTTTAATATAATTTATTTATTAATTAGTTATTTTGTAACCTAACACAAGATTTTGTAGCAACTTATTGTTTTTACCCGTCAATCATTACCTTTTACTTCAAAGTATGATAAATAAAAAAAAAAAAAAGCAATTTGATATTATTATACTTTCTTTTAATTGCATTTAAATTAGAATCAGTGTACTTATAATTATAAATCCAATTTTATTCCAAGGAAGTCATCTGACCACATGCATCATTTCATTATCACAAAATACTTGATATTAACTGATAAACTTCCTTTTAAAAAATTAATCTAATATATCTAACAAACAGATCTCATATTCAGAATCAATGAACAATTTTAATTAATAATCTTAAAGCATGAAAAATTTTATCTAACATCATTTTTCTATTTACATTTTTGTATTTTTTAGCTCCTAAAAAATTAGATGATTTAAGACTAATTATCACTAAAATAGTTTAGTGATAATTAGTCTTAAAGCGTGAAATAATCTTATACATATTAGAACTGTTTGTTAATTTTCACAATGAATATATATATAAGGGACTTATAAATTAAAAGACTTATCTGATAACAATAAACATTTTCAAACAAAATTATTCAAAATTAAATATATAAATTAATTTGAAATACATTTGTGTACATTTTTGCTCTTATTATAATAATATTTTGATAGAAAAAAAATATTTTTAAAATACTTACATGTTTAATTTTTAACAGGAACGGAACACCAAATGTGGAAAATACCTCCTAGAAAAAATTATTATATCTGTATAAATGACTTTTTAAAATGGATAAAGTAAAATTTTTCCACTCACTTTATGAAAATGTGCTACAGGAATAAGAAGCTCATCATCAGCTAACTCTAGTTCGTCTTTTGGAATTTCCTCGATTCGATAAGTTTTGGTATTTGCTGCATTAAGACATTCCAACTGAATGTCTTCACGTTGAACATTAGTAATTTTGCAACTAATTACTTCTAATAACCTGGAAAATTAATAATAAAATACTTTGTTACATCAAGTAAATCTTTTTTAATCTACAATACTAATAAATTTGACTGTAAATACCTTAATCTTCCAGAACCTGAGTCACTTAAATCAACTTGTTTCCTTGCTTCTTCTAATAAATCGACTACTGAACCGTTTTTATTAGGATAAAGAATTAGTTCTTTCTAAAATAATAAAATTTTGAGTTTATTGATTAAAAAACAAGAGAGAATAGAGAAAAATTTGCAAAATTAAGAAATGATTAACCAGTTATGCTTTAAACTTTAATTTATTAATATAGCTGCTAGTATTTTAAAAGAATTTTATTCATTCTGAGCCATTTTACATACAGAAATATATCACTAATATTTGGAAAATGTGATATTTTTAAAAAACTTAAAATATTCATGTGTAAGAAAAGGAAAATATCACATGTATTCAGGGAGTTTTTTCCAGGCTTTTTAAGCCTGGAAAAAACTCCCAAAAATGAGAAATCAAAATAAAACAGTACATATAAAGTGCAAACTTTTACCATTAAGTTACACTTTATATCAGTCAGAACAGGAAAACAGCACTGCTAACAATCACTTGCACCACTTATAACTGCAACAATCCTCCATTGAAATTTTCAAATGATATTGATAAACTTATTTAACAATAGAATAATAAAAATTCTGTATAAATGAGCATTACACCATACACTGTTTTTAGCAGCAAACAGCTGATGTGCCAATCTTAGCATCACTGATGTAGATAGCAGTTAATCAAAGATGTACTATGGTATTCTACTATCACACATCTCATGCAGTGGTACTATCAAAGGACTATGCTGTGTCAACTATTAACATATGTTAATAGTTGACACAGCAGAGTACATAAACAAAATATACTGTTATGTATCAATATTATACTATTTAAAAATCAAATTCCTGTAATATAATTGATACTATGGTTAACAACAAATGATAATCTACACTTTTTAAAGAATCAACTACATAAAAAGTATCATTGTTTCACACAAGTTTGAAGTTTCATAATTATTTTAAATCATATTCTTAATCTTTAGTCATTCAATACATACAAAGAAAAATTATTACAGTAAGGTCTGGTTTTACACATTTGATAAAATGATTAGGTAAACTCATTCCTAATAGCCTAACCTGCCACTGAATCAGACTCTTTAAGTCAACAAGCCATGTTTCTTCAGCTTTCGATATTTCTAAAACAAACTACTGAATGAATACTCTGATTGTGATGGTCCACAAGTATTTTTTCTCAATTAGTGTACCTGATACTGTATAATAAAATTTTGCTCCATATATTCAAAAACATCAAACTAAAATATTCACTGTAATAGAAATATAAGTAAAATGTTTAAAACATATTTTAAACTGTAAATAGTTGAAAACAGTATCTAGGCAATCATCTGGGATTGCACTGGATGAAGCAAGATTTATTATGTACTGTACCTGTCCACACAGAGCCGTAACTAGCCACTCCTGTGCCCTGTGCAAGAATTTGCATTTAGGCCCCTTAATTAATTTGGTTTTGGGAAAATAATAAATACATTACAATAGATTTTTAATAAAATTTATTTTAATTGAATTTTTCTGGCTTTCATTTCAGCAAATTCATTAATTACAGTATCATAATTAATATTTTTAACGATATTGTATTCTATTGAAATAATAGAAATATTGGATAATCGTTCTTGTCCGATAGTTGATCATAAATAATTTTTTATTAAGTTTAACTTGCTAAAACTTCTCTTGCACGAAGCAATAGAAACGGGAAGAGTTAGAAATATTTGAAGAGCGACACTGATATTTGGGTAAAATTCAATTAAACTAAAATCATGAAGAGCTTGTAGAATATTAAGCGGAGATGCAGTTTCCATATTTTGTATAAGAGTCGTTACTACAAAATTAAAACTTTCAATTTCACTTGTGAATTCATACTTTTTAAAATCTTTGCGATATTTATTAATAATAGCGAAATCTGCAGCCGATTTTTTTTAAATCAGCAACACTCATGTATTATAAAGATGAGCCACAGAGAAAGCAAAAATTGTCACAGATAGTTTTCATTTTTTCATAACGCCAATCTATTTGACACAATAGAGTGTCAAGAACACTGTAAATTTGTATTTTAAATAATTTTTCGGGTGTCAAGTTACTTCCTTCATTTGGTGTTTTATCTATTTCCATTATCTTAACTTTTTTTTTTTTTTATTAAAAAATCCCTTTTCTATACTTTTTGGTTTGTTTT